>NC_135412.1:41849907-41899907 GCF_051991245.1 Festucalex cinctus | reverse complement strand
GTGTGATAATTCACTCAAATATGGTCTCATTTCATCGCTTAAACTCTCAATATTTTTAAGGTTGTGACTCCCCTCATTTGAACACATTTTCCCTTTCAGGACAGATTAACCCATGATAGGGGAAGGTTACGGTGAGGTATTTCTGGCATGTCGAGTGGAACTAGACAGAGCAATAACCTGCAAGATATAATATCTGAAGAGTGTGCATGCACAAAAACAACAATATCCGGTGTGTGCGCGAGAGGAAGGCCTGTCTTTACTTGACTTTGTGTGCTCTGGCATGAATTAACCCAGTAAATCCACAGAAACTGCCAATATACACCACTGATGCCTTTTTTTGGGGGGTCTGTTTTACTTCCTCACATTGTCATTCTTTGGCTGTGGTCTACTTAAACATTAGACCGAAGCGTTACATAACTTTTCTCATGTTCATCTGTTTCAGTCACCCCACATCATGCTGCAGTGTTGCAGAGATAATGTCTGTGGTCTTCTTTCATACCATGAAGTACCGACCTGAAGACCCACGCAACCCCAACAATGACCGCTTCATCCTTTCCAAGGTAGTACTGCATGTCCAGATTGTCTTGATTGGCTGCATTAGGCCAGTAAACTACATATACGCTACAGTTATGCACTCAACAATTGCCTAGATATGTTTTGAAACAAGATTTCATTATATGTGTTTGTAGCACTTCAGATCTCACAAGATGTCTTCTTCAATTCTGACTAATGTATGGATGGCACTTTTATCAAATGGGTTAAACAAACTGATTTCCCAACAATGTCAAAAATCAGGCTTCAAATCAAATTTATCAACCATTTAATTGCGCTTGGGTAATACAAAGTAAAGTATATTTACTCTGATGAAATTCTACTGCCTCGTTCATTCCAAAACAAGGATAACACATCTTTCCAGGGTCATGCTGCGCCCGTGCTGTATGCTGTGTGGGCGGAGACGGGCTACCTGAAGGAGAATGAGCTGCTCAATCTGCGCAAGGTGGACTCCATCCTTGAGGGTCACCCTGTACCGGTGAGGAACCTGCACAAAGCTCGTCTTTCTGTTTTTTTTTCTATCACTTCAGGGTGGTGGGTTAGCTGGAGCCTGTCCCAGCTACTTTTGGACTGAGCAGAGAGCACATGGCACCAAATAGCCATTCACACTCAGACTTACACCGCAATTTAGAGTATTCAATTAACTATTGTTAATTAACAATTAGATGTTTCTGGAATGTGTTAGTAAGATGGAGTACCATTGGAGGTATGTGGACAACAGACTATCACAGGGGTCAGCAACATTTACTGTTAAAAGAGCCATTTTAGGCCAAATAAATAACAAAAAAAATCTGTTTGGAGTCACAAAACATTTGAACGAAACAGTGTGCTAATGTACTGAGGGTTCAAGAGCTAAGTCGAGTGCACCGGAAGACAAAACTATGCGGCAATCCAATTCACTTTCTTCTACTTTTTTTGTGTGTAATTTTTCATAAATTTTTAGATTTTTTTGCCTTGCTGGTATTTTTGGCAATTTTATGGACATTTGGTAATTTCCTGCCTCTCTTCTTTTTTGGATATCTTATGGCTATTTTTGACATTTTTTCTGCCTTTTTGCTATGATTTTCTGATAGTTTTTTTTTTTTTTTTTTTAACAATTTTGTCAACGTCTTATGATAATTTTCTCCATTTCTTCTTTTGTTTTTGGATATTTTATTGTTACTTTTTGAACGTTTTCTTTTCTACTTTTTTTTTTTTTTTTAATTCAACTCAGACATTCTCTTTTTTTGGCAATTTCATAGACTTTTCATGGTAATTTTCTGCCTTTCCTTTTCCTTTTTGGTCACTTTAGACCATTTTTACTTTTTCATCTGCCTTTCATCTTTTTTTCTGACCACAATTAGACTCTGACATTTTTTGAATATTTCATTCATTTTTTTTATTTATTTAATCATTAATTTATTTTTGTATCTAAAAGAATACAAATAAAAATGTAAAAGAAATTTTTTTTTAGAGATCCACAGGGAGCCACTGGAAAGGGACTAAAAAGCCATATAAGGCTCCAGAGCCGCAGGTTGCAGACCTCTGCAAGAACCACATTCCCAATCTAAAAATAACGCAATTTTACATCTTCTGTATATGAAAACCTAAACAACCACGGCTGTGTTTTGAGCCGATCATATGTTGTCCCAACAGAAGCAGCAGTTTGTGGATGTGGCCACTGGTTCTCTGGGCCAAGGTCTGGGAGCTGCCTGTGGAATGGCCTACACTGGGAAGTACTTTGACGAGGCCAGGTAACCTACACAAAAAAACACTTATATGATTACTCTATTGGTCGAGCGGTAGATCACACCCAGGTTTTCAAAAATTTGAGAAACTTGCCAATTTTTTTTTGTTTTTACTAGTCTATTGTCTTGAAACATTATATTGGTTAGTAGAATGTGCTTGAATGCAAATTCAGTTGACTTCCTACCCTGCGCTGTGTATCTGACGTATAGCACAGATGGCAGGAAAAAAAGTATTCATTATAGGAAAATGTACAACTTCCTTTATGCTGCGTTCTCACCAAAAGCAAGGGACGGCGATTCGGCGGCACGTTTTCATTGTAGTCAATGGAGGTTGCGCGCAACGGAACGAAAGTGCGTGGGGCGGTGCGGAGGACGCGATTCGCGCGTTGGGACGCGGTGCGCGGCAGCGAAAATCCGCACATTTGCGACGAAAATCCGCACATTCGCATATTCGTCGAAGTTCAAAAAATTGAACTTTTTTCGCGTTTCGCCTCGCGGTAGCCAATCGGCTTCGAGTACGGGCCACGTCACACAGTCCTCTCTATTGTCACCCCGAGCGCAACAACACGGCCAGCCGTGACAGAATGATGACCAAGAAAGTGCTGGTAAGTCTGTTTACTTGCTTCTGAACTGTACCGAGTTAGCAGCAGTGCTTATTATTAACGCCAAAGCTATTTTTTAGCTCAAATGCCGGCCGCCCGATTGCCACTAAAAAAGCGAAAGTACTATCACGTACCTCAAAAAAGAAAATAGTTCCACGGCTGTTTAATCCCAGGAAAGAAGTGAAAGTAGTTGGTGGTGCTCACTTTTTGTTGACTCGCTAAAGTGCTCCACTTCCTTGTTCACCAAGGGACACGCCTCCTCCGCCCCCGTGAGCACGAAAGCGCGAATGAGCAGCAACCGTTCCAAAAACACTCTACGCGGTGAAACGCTCGCGAATGAAGCGTTCCAGTTCGCCTTTTCGGATTTGGCGAGAACGTAGCATTATGCTTTTTTTTTTTTTTGAGGTACGTGATAGCACTTTCGCTTTTTTAGTGGCAATCGGGCGGCCGGCATTTGAGCTAAAAATAGCTTTGGCGTTAATAATAAGCACTGCTGCTAACTCGGTACAGTTCAAAAGCAAGTAAACAGACTTACCAGCACTTTCTTGATCATCATTCTGTCACGGCTGGCCGTGTTGTTGCGCTCGGAGTGACAATAGAGAGGACGCTGTGTGTGACGTGGCCCGTACTCGAAGCCGATTGGCTACCGCGAGGCGAAACGCGAAAAAAGTTAAATTTTTTTAACTTCGACGAATATGCGGATTTTCGTCACGAATGTGCGGATTTTCGCTGCTGCGCACCGCGTCCCAACGCACGAAACGCGTCCTCCTCGCCGCCCCACGCACTTTCGTTCCGTTGCGCGCGAACTCCATTGACTACAATGCAAACGCGCCGCCGAATCGCCGTCCCTTGCTTTTGGTGAGAACGCAGCATAAGTCTTGCTCAGTTGACATTTGGAAAGCCGACTATACACATTAAAGCTGTCTCATTTTTATTTTTTTTTTATTTAACAGCCAAGATTACTGTAGTGTATGGATCTACTTTTTAGAGCGTAGTTACCAGCATCTCTACTACCACGTCACTGCATGCAGGCGCGGAGTAATTTATCTTGCCCGTTGTCTGTGATTTGTCTCGAGTCCGCTTCAGTAAAGAGTTGCATTAAACCCAAGCTTCGAGTGGTCTCCTCAATGAAGTTGTTAAAGACACAACAAAATTGGCGACGAGGATGAACCGTCTATCCTGCTAAGGACCCCGACTGCACTGTCTGTTTGAGGAGACTGCGGAGCGCTGCGGACGTGAGGAAAGAGCACCGTGAGTCATATGCTAAGCTCATGCGCTAAGCTAAGCTAACAACTCCGAAGAGGGAAATAAGTAGACACAGCATGTCTTTCATCGGCAAAATAGAGGAGTTTGACAGCGCAAATGAAGACTGGGACTCATATATTGAGAGAATTGAACTGTATTTCAGGGCAAATGATGTGACAGATGAAAAGAAAGTCTCTACTCTCCTCAGTCTGATGGGTGTAAAAACTTACAGCCTCCTCCGAAACCTATTAGCCCCGGAGAAGCCTTCTGCACAAACTTTTCAAGTCATTGTGGACACATTGAAAAACCACCTGAACCCAAAGCGTCTTGTGATAGCGGAAAGATTTCGGTTTCACAACAGAAACCAGTCCAAAGATGAAAGCATTGCAGATTATGTTGCTGAACTTCGTAAGCTGACTCAGTTCTGCGAATTTGGAGCAGGACTTTCTGATGCATTACGTGACAGACTAGTTTGTGGCATGCATTGCCAAAGCACACAAAAGAGACTACTGTCAGAAAAAGATCTTACGCTGGAAAAAGCACTGGCTATTTCATTATCAATTGAGACAGCAGCTAAAGATGCTCTACAATAACAAAAAAGGGCAGTGGAGAACGGCATACACAAGATGGCAGTGAACGATGCAAAAAGACAAGAACAAAAGTGCTACAGGTGTGGTAAACCATCACGATGCAAATGACTGCTGGTTCAAAGATAAACATTGCAGAAAGTGTAACAAGCCTGGGCACATTGAAAGAGTTTGTCGACAGAAAGTAAGCAATAAGCCAACTCAGAAATAAAAATGCCGCAAGGACAAAAAGAGATACCAAGGAAAACAGGTGCATAACGTGTCAGCAACTGAAAGTGAATCCACATCAGAGTCCGACACTAATGGATTGAGTTGCTTACAGTTACATTATGTAACTGAGGAAGATGACAGGAAAGTAATCTGGGTCACACCAGATGTGTCTGGTACTAAACTGAAGATGGAGCTAGACACAGGATCTTCCCTAGCTGTCATTTCTAAGGCAGATTACAAGCGATTGTTCTCCCACCTACCATTGCTGAGGACCTCGGTGTGACTCAAAACCTACACAGGTGAAAAAGTGAGGCCTGTAGGTAAATTAAAAGTGTCAGTTACACATAGATTATAGTGTAGGACTAGATGATAATATCCCTCTATCGCATACCTAAGACTCTGTGGGATAATCATGTGAGTCACGGCACCCTATGGGTTGTCAAGTGGGCACCCTCCTTCCTCAATGTTTCGCTGATAGGCCCACGACATCTCCAGAGGGTTCAGCAGCGATTCCCAGCGTCCCAGGATCACCCCGTGGATGCCGACTCTCACCTGGTGGCCCAGCTGGTGTCCTTCCTCCTTAGCCAGAACCACTGATTCCCTCTTTCTGCTGCTTTGGAGAGGTCCTTGATGGCCTGCCGATGGACCTTCCCTCGTACGCCCACCTCTCGGAGTAGCCTTGTTGCTGAAGTTGCTACAAAATCTCTGCATCCTACTTCGAAGGGGCGGATCTTTACTACCCAGCTTCGGCTGCCAGCTCTGTATATCTCAGCTTGTTGCGTTCGTAGGCCTCCTCAACTGAACTTTCCCACGGCACCGTCAGCTCGATGATGTATACGTGCTTAAGTGAGGTTGACCACAGCACGAGGTCTCGTCTCAAATTGGTCAGCGCAATTTCTGGTGGGAAGCAGAGCTTTTGGTTCAGGTCTGCCCACAATTTCCAGTCACGTGCCCTGCTGAGCTGCCCCACTTCTGGTCTTGAGGGCCTGAGGGTAGCTTTACCCTCCCCTTCTCTGATGAATGGTATTACTGGCCCACAAGCTGTAGGGGGAGGGAGCTTGTTGGTGCTTGTTCGCTGATGTTCCAACACTTCTGCAAGACACCGTAACACCTGGTTGTGCCGCCAGGTGTACCGACCTTGGGTGAGACTGGTCGTGCAGCCAACCAGGATGTGCCTCAGTGTAGCAGGAGTTGAGCAGAGGGAGCAATTAGGGACTTCACCATACCACTGGTTGAGGTTTTTGGGAGTTGGCAAGACATCGTAGGCAGCTTTGATAGTAAAGCTTATCCTAAATGCCTCTGTCTCCCACAATTCCTGCCAGGAGATCTTCCTCTTCTCCACTCCCTCCCAGGTCGTCCATTGGCCTTGTCTTGCTTGTGCCACCACTTTTGTACACCTTACCACCTCCTCTTGCTGGCGCACCTCTTGAACCACCAGCGCTCGTCTCTCGGGTGCAGTGGCCTTACTCCACAATGGCATGACGACTCCTGCGCCAAGACCGCTCCTCCCTTGCTGCACTCGTCCCACGATATCCCTATACTTGAGAGCTGCTTTGGCCTGTTGAGTTGCCTCTGCTGGTGTCCACTTTCTCCCAGTAGCCAAATGAGGGGCAGCCTGGGCCACGAGAGTGTCGGTTGAATCCTGCAGCGTCATCTCTAGTCTCACCTTGGCACACTTGTATTCCTCCACCAAACTGGACAGGGGCAGTTCCAAGACTCCTCTTCCATAGAGCCCTATACTGCTGAGGCATCTGGGAAGCCCAAGCCACCTTCTGGCGTATGAACAATAGTATCTCTCCAGTTTCTCCACCTTTGAGATGGGAATTTCGTAGAGGGTCAGAGGCCAAATGAGCCGTGGTAGAAGTCCAAACTGCAGACACCAAAGCTTCAACTTCCCAGGGAGTGCAGTTTTGTCAATGATCTCCAGGCCACTGACAACATCCTTCTTAAGCTGATCTATTAGCTCAGTGTCCTTCAGGGAAGCGTCATAGCACCGTCCTCAGCTCTTCACAGGCTTCTCAGAAACAGTTGGAATAAACTCATCACCAATCTGGAAGTGCTGGTGTGACAGCTTCCCCTTGGCAATTGAGATGCTTCTGGATTTACTTGGCTTGATTTTCATGTGAGCATGCTCGATGTTATGTTGGAGCTTGCTCAGGAGTCGCACAGTGCAAGCCTTGGTTGTGGTGAGGATTGTGAGGTCAACCATATAGGCTCTTATAGGTGGCAACCTAAGGCCAGGTCGTAAGGACTGCCCTCCAACCGCCCATCGAGATGCTCGAATGATCACTTCCATCGCCATCGTGAAGGCTAATGGGGAGATGGTGCAGCCAGCCATGATTCCTACCTCCAGATGTTGCCATGCTGTGGAATACTCTGCTGTTGTGATGCATATCTGCATGTTGTTGAAGTAGGCCCTGACAAGGTCGGAGAGGGGTGCTGGAACTTTAAAGTAATCGAAAGCAGTCCAAAGGAGGCTATGAGGAACAGAACCAAATGCATTGGCCAAGTCCAGGAACACTACGTGAAGACTGGACCCTTCCTCCTTGGCAAGTTTGATTTGCTGCCAGATGGTAGTGGCATGTTCCAAACAACCGGAAAAGCCTGAGATGCCCGCTTTCTGTATTGATGTATCAATCAGCTGGTTTCTTTGCAGGTACTCGGCCAACCTATGAGCAACCGCACTGAAGAAGATCTTCCCCTCGATATTTAGCAGGCTAATCTGACGAAATTGGCCTATCTCAGAGGAGTCCTTTTCTTTGGGAATGAGTATACCTCTAGCTCTCTGCCAAGACGTTGGAATCTCTTTCTTTTTCCATGCCACCCTCATGAGCCTCCAGAGGAAGCGAAGGACATCAGGTGCATTCTTGTAGAGTCTGTATGGTACTCCGTTAGGACCTGGAGCTGAACCGGCCCTGGCTCTTCGCATGATTTCCTTAACTTCGCTCCATTTCAGTGGGCTGGTGTCCAACTGGTGTTCTGGTGGGTCAATTGGTGGCATGTCAGACGGAAGGGTAATCTCTTCATAAGGCCGGTGATCTGTACAAGCCTTTTTTAGATGTTGTTCTTGGTCTGACTGACATTGAGAGCTGACCACTTTTCTCCTTAGCGAAGAGACTCTTCACAAATTTGAAGGGATGTTGGTAGAAGCGAGTTCTTGTTTGCTCCTTCTTCCTGCGCCTCTTTAGCAGACTCGCAGCTCTCCTCAATGCCGTGAGCCTAATTCTAATTTCTTCCCTTTCCTCCTCTGTGGCCTTCCTCCATTGCTTTTTTAGCAGCCTTCTTTCTCTAACCAGCCGGCCGATCTCACTCTGTCTCCGTGACTTAGGTGTTGGTGTTTGTATGGCTCGCTTCTTATCCCCTGTTCCAAATCACTCTACTCCATAGGTGTAGATAAGTTCCCCTATCTTCTCCAGCTTTTTCTTATTGGAGCCTCTGAGCTTCTCCAGCATACTATAAAGGTCAGTGTTGATCTCATTCCACTGCCTTTTGGCAGGATTTTGGCCATCTTATCAATGGCCTGCGCCCTACGATCTTCCTTTCTACTGCTGATCTTACTGTTCTGGGATTAACTGTGCCTGGTTCTTCCTCTTCCAAGGCAGGGATATAGATGTTCTGCAGCCTGTGGATCTTGTCCTGCTGCTGAACTTCAGTCGACTGACTCGATCTACTTCTTAAGAAGTAGCTGTCGATACGTGCTCCCTGTTGCCTTGTTTTCAGGCACCTCTTCAAACCCTGGTGTATACGCAGGCCTGCGGTGGTAGTGAGCTTTTCCCAGCCACAGATGCAGCGATGTAGCGCTATTCCTGCTATGGCCGTTTTAGTCTCAGGTATGTTAATCATCATTCTCGTCGTCTGTTCCATTCCATGGTCGTTTACCATGTGGTCCGCCGATGAGCCTTCTTCCGCCCCTGCTCTCGCAGGATCTAGGGGTATTTTCTTCTTAGAACTTTTAGTAGCCAACGGTGGGTGGGACCCATGCACAATCTGTGCTGGATTCCGCTACCACGGGTAGCTAGCCCATGGCAGCCCCTTTGGGGTCTATTCCCTCCTGCCAACTGTCTTTCCATGCTGTCACAAGGTCTTTCCCTAGTTGTCAGCTGTCCTTTCACAGCAGTCACTGGTTTTCCAGATGATTAGATTATAGTGTAGGACTAGATGATAATATCCCTCTATCGCATACCTAAGACTCTGTGGGATAATCATGTGAGTGACGGCACCCTATGGGTTGTCATGTGGGCACCCTCCTTCCTCAATGTTTCGCTGATAGGCCCACGACATCTCCACAGGGTTCAGCAGCGATTCCCAGCCTCCCAGGATCACCCCCTGGATGCCGACTCTCACCTGATGGCCCAGCTGGTGTCCTTCCTCCTTAGGCAGACCCACTGACTCCCTCTTTCTGCTGCTTTGGAGAGGTCCTTGATGGCCTGCCGATGGGCCTTCCCTCGTACTCCCACCTCTCGGAGTAGCCTTGTTGTTGAAGTTGCTACAAAACCTCTGCATCCTACTTCGACGGGGCGGATCTTTACTACCCAGCCACGTTGTTCAGCTTCGGCTGCCAGCTCTGTATATCTCAGCTTCTTGCGTTCGTAGGCCTCCTCAACTGAACTTTACCACGGCACCGTCAGGTCGATGATGTACACGTGCTTAAGTGAGGTTGACCACAGCACGAGGTCTGGTCTCAAATTGGTCAGCGCAATTTCTGGTGGGAAGCAGAGCTTTTGGTTCAGGTCTGCCAACAATTTCCAGTCACATGCCCTGCTGAGCTGCCCCACTTCTGGTCTTGAGGGCCTGAGGGTAGTTTTACCCTCCCCTTCTCTGATGAATGGTATTACTGGCCCACAAGCTGTAGGGGGAGGGAAGGAGGAGAAACACGACAACTAATGCTCTATGTATTGAAAAAGGGAGGTCCTCCACTGTTCGGGCGTGAATGGTTGAGGAAGATCAGACTGGATTGGCACACCATCAAGGCTCTACACGTGGCACGAAAAGAAAAGGGCAACTCAAATAATGCCACACAAAGACTCTCGCAGCTGCTTGAAACACATAAAAAGGTGTTTGCTGAAGGAATTGGAACATTAAAAGGAATAAAGGCAAGAATCGAGTTGGACAAAGGCGCAACTCCAAAATTCCACAAAGCACGCCCAGTACCATATGCACTGCATCACAAGGTGGAAGCTGAACTTGAGAGCTTGGTGGCCGCAGGAATCCTGTCCAAGGTTGATTGGAGCGACTGGGCAACGCCTCTATTGTACCTGTGACCAAGAAAAGACAGTCTGACGGTATTCGCATATGTGGAGACTTCAAGGTGAGCGTTAATCCTGCACTACGCACTGTACAGTACCCACTGCCGCGCATCGATGACATCTTTGCATCACTGGATGGAGGCGAAAAGTTTTCAAAGATCGATCTAGCCCAAGCCTACCTACAAATGGAAGTGGAGGAGTCTGACAGAAAACTCCTCACCATCACACTCATAAAGGACTGTTTCAATACAACAGGCTCGTCTTTGGTGTTGCATCAGCGCCGGCAATATGGCAAAGAGCGATGGATCAAGTGCTTCAAGGTGTTCCAGGTACACAGTGTTATCTCGATGACATCATCGTAACTGGAAAGGATGACAACGAACATCTGGAAAACCTGAGCAGGGTGGTCGCCAAACTGAGCGAGTACGGCTTACATGCAAAGAGAAGTAAGTGTGAGTTTTTCAAGAGCAAGATCTCAAACTGTGGACATGTCATCGACAAGCACGGGTTACACAAATCTCAAGATAAGATTGATGCAGTGCTTCAGGCACCAAAACCTGAAAATGTGTCACAACTGAGGTCATACTTGGGGTTGGTGAACTACTATCACAAGTTCCTTCCAAACCTAGCATCAACGCTGCACCCACTTAATGTGCTGTTGCAATCCGGAGCAATATGGGAGTGGTCAGAGCAGTGTGAGAAAGCCTTCAAAGAGACGAAAAGACTGATGACCTCAGATGAACTGCTCACGCATTATGACCCAACACGACCTATCAGACTAGCATGTGACGCTAGTCCCTATGGAATTGGGGAAGTCTTGTCGCACAACATGGAGTATGGCTCTGAACGTCCTATTGCATTTGCTTCCAGGTCTCTGACAATTGCAGAACGAAATTACACACAAATTGACCGTGAAGCCCTCAGTCTGGTATGGGGCATTAAAAAGTTCCAACAGTACCTATACGGACAGAGGTTTACCTTGGTGACAGACCACCAACCCCTGGCGTCCATTTTCAACCCCCGAAAGGGAATCCCAGTGATGTCAGCGACCCGTTTACAATGTTGGGCACTTTTCCTGGGAGCTCACTCGTACGACATTGAGTTCAAGGGAACCAAACAACACTGCAGTGCTGATGAATTGTCACGCTTGCCAATGGCAACAACAGCGGGAGACAAGATCTCCTCTGTAGACCCTGCAGAGGTGTTCCATAACACAGTGATGGAGCATCTATCTGTGACAAATGCTGAAATACAGAGACACACCAAGAATGATCCGACATTGTCAAAAGTGTACGAAATAACAATGCAGGGATGGCCAGCCCACGGTGACGCAATGTTCCCAGATTTTTCAGCCAGACGAGACCAACTCTCTGTTTGTCAAGGAACCTTGCTGTGCGGCTCACGTGTTGTCGTTCCTTCAAAACTGCGAGCCAGAGTGTTAGAAACGCTACATGAAGGACACTTGGGCACAGTTAAAATGAAGAGCCTGGCCAGAAGCTACATTTGGTGGCCAGGAATTGACAAACAACTAGAAGATCTAGCTAAGGGCTGCTCAGGGTGTCATCAAGTCCAGAATGCACCAGCACCAGCACCTCTTCACCCCTGGGAATGGCCGACAGCGCCATGGCAACATGTGTATGTTGATTTTGCTGGGCCATTTATGAACTCCATGTTCCTGATCGCTGTTGACGCTCATTCCAAGTGCCCTGAAGTGATACGGATGAAGTCAACTACATCAGAAAAGACTGTAAGTGCTCTCCGGTCCATCTTTGCAAGAAATGGCTTGCCTGAAAAACTTGTGAGCGACAACGGACCACAGTTCACGTCAGAGGAGTTCAATACATTCATGAAGAAAAATGGCATCAAGCATGTCAAAACAGCGCCCTACCATCCAGCAACTAATGGGTTAGCTGAAAGATTTGTTCAAACCTTCAAAAAGTCCATTAAGGCGATGGACAAGGACAACATTGCAATTCAACACAAGGTGGACAGTTTCCTCTTCGTCTACAGAAACTCTGTTCATGCAACAACAAACCAAACACCTGTAATGTTGATGATGGGCAGAAATATCAGGTCACACATTGACCTCGTTAAACCAAACTTATGGAGGGACGTGCAGAACAAACAGTTCAGCAATCTGCCAAACAAGGCTACCAGAAACTTTGAAATTGGACAGGAAGTTCTGGCGCGTGACAACAGAGGAGACAAATGGGCTCCTGGGAAGGTTACCACAAGAACAGGGCCGCTCACTTACACAGTTGATGTTGGTGAACAAACTTGGAGACGTCATGTTGATCAGATGCTGGACGCACAACCAAAGAACAACAACTCACCACCTACAGCGACAATCTCCAGTGATGACCACACCTCTGCCAGCGACACATTACCTGCAACAGGAACCCTTGCTCCAAACAAAGTATCTGGAACTCCACAGGTCCAGAGGCGTTATCCCTAACGTCATAGAACACCCCCCAAAAGATTGGACTTGTAACATCATTTATTACATAGTCTGGTCTGTTTTTGGTTAGTGTGGACTGTTTGAGGTTTCGACACGTTCACATTCATAGATGATAATTTAAGAAATTAAGATAAAAAAAAAAAGTTCTAACAAATGTGATCTCTAAATGCATGCACAATGTTACAATGTAAAATGTTCTATGAGGTATGTCTCTAAAGAGGGAGGAAATGTAGTGTATGGATCTACTTTTTAGAGCGTAGTTACCAGCTCCTCTACTACCACGTCACTGCATGCAGGCGCGGAGTGATTTATCTTGGCCGTTGTCTGTGATTTGCCTCGAGTCCGCTTCAGTAAAGAGTTGCATTAAACCCAAGCTTCGATTGGTCTCCTCAATTAAGTTGTTAAAGACACAACAATTACCTAATTCATGTATGGTCATTTATCCTAGTCACATCATGCCTGTTTTTAATAATAAAAAATAAAAATAAAAAAAATAAAAAGTGGCTGAACTTTGAAATTTAAGGGTAGTGTTTGGCACCTTTGGTGACTTGAGGACATGAAAACAACACATTTTAAAGACAATATAATGTTTTTTTTTATGTGGTGTGAGTAACAGCATCAGTGTGAGGAATGCCATCGTCTACTCTCTCTTTCTCTCCATGCTGCGAGCACTTGCTTGTTTCTGCTCTAATAAGCACACATGCTCCATCTCCCCATCTGCTTCACTCTCCCCCCAACACCTCCCCAAAGTGGAAATGTACACACCCTCCCTCTTGGTGTGTCTTCTGCCTTACTCTTTTCTCCATTGTGTGTGCAACATGCATACATGCGTGCGAAACGCTGCATAGGTTTCCCCCACTGTGATGCGCGGAGCAGCCCATCAGTCTAATTCGATGCAACACGAAGATCCAAAAATCCAAACTCCCAAAATAGACTGATGGAAATTCCATCTTTTTGCCTTAAAGTGACAGTTTCAAATCATTTGGCTATGACACTGGCTTGAAATGAAGGGAGGAGAGACAGCAAAGGTTTCATGCCCTGTAACCATGCGGGCATGACTGCATGTTGTTGCCATGGAGACCCCGCATCACCTACTTCAGTGGATTGGAGCTTTTTATAGGTCAATGGATTGCATTTGGTTTGATGCCACATGCTTCCATATTAGATGGTTAAACTATTTGATTTTGACCAATCAACAACACTGGCATTATAATAATTATGACTTTATTAAATTTTAAATGATCCTACAGAAATGTATTGCATTCACTTGAAAAAAAAACCCTCCTGTTTTTCTGACTAATTTTTTGGGGGGAGCTTTGTTTTTTTTTGAGTAATTTTTTCTGTTTTTCTGAATATTTTTTTCTGTTTTACTGAATATTTTTTTCTGTCATAAAAAAAAATTCTGTAAAAATGGAAAAAAAAAAAATCAGAAAAACAGAAAAATAAATACTCAGAAAAACGTGGGAGGGAAAATTATTCAGAAAAACAGATTTAAAAAAAAGTATTCCAAAAAACGGGGGGAAAAAACAGATCACCAACTTTTGTTTTTCACAGCATTTTTTTTTTTTTTTTAAACCTCTGAAGTCCAAGTGCCTTGTTGCAGACCACTGACATGTATACATGACTGGATAGTGCAAGACATTGAAACAGAAAAAAACAGAAAAAGAAATATTCAGAAAAACAAAAAAAAAATATTCAAAAAAAACAAAGCCCCCCCAAAAAATTAGACAGGGAAACAGGATTTTTTTTTTGTTTTTTTTGTAAGGTGGGGTCTTCCATTTTCACTCAGGAAAATGCACTATATAAATACAGGATGCATACTCATGAACTCCTTCTCAATCTACACCTCTGATCTTCTGAAGTTTGGAGTTTAGGAAAAAATCACCACCACACATTAACAGAAGCCCAGAGGTGTAGATTGAGGAGTTCATGGGTAAAAATCCTGGATTTATATAGTGCATTTTCCTGAGAGAAAACGGAAGACCGTGCCTTTAAGTGTATGCAATACGCTTCCGTAGAGTGGAACCTCTACTTACGATCGTCTCTTCATACGAAATTTTCGAGTTACGAAACGCCTCAACGGGAAAATATTGCCTCTTGTTAGGAAAGAAATTTCTAAATACAAAAGGTAAAAATGCATTACCGAACGCAACATACTTTAGGCTATGGCTATTTCCTACCATAGGTACCTACGAGCGTAAATACTAGATCAGTGTTTGTGCATCGTTCTGGCATCCCATTGGCTAAGAGGAACCTTCTACAATAGGTATGAGCGTATACTAGATCGGTGTTTGTGCATGTTTCTGGCACACCATTGGCTTAGAGGAACCTCTACCATCGGTATCTATGAGCGTATACTAGATCGGTGTCTATACAGCGTCCTCATCATTCATCCCGCGGCCCATGAGGTGTTCCGATAGTTTTTCGTAAATGTATGAACTAACGGCCAACGAATTTGTGCAAAAATTCAAACAATTGGTGATTGATTGCACAGTAAGTTTTTAATTGCGACGAGACGGGCCTTTTTTTTTTTTGAAAAAGATGCCTCGCCATACCGGAAGTTTCAGAATTTGTTTAAAAGAATCGCCCAGAAAAAGTGTTAACCAGTCGGGCGTTTGCTTTATTAAGATGATGTTTGCCTTGGACATTTCCGAAGGATTGGTTTAAAAAAATAAAATAAAATACAATAAAATAAAAAACATCCATGGATCAGTTCTTTACAAAACACCAGGCAAAAAAAAACAACAACAACAAAAAAAACACTTCTGAGAGAGAGGAACATGAACCAAAGAGGGCAAAAAACGATGAGGACAGCAGTTAAAAAGGTAAATGACCATAATTTTTATTCTTTACTTTATTCTTTCTTTTTTTACATTATGTACAACTCTCATTTATTGTGCAATAATCTAATTGTAACATGTATTTGTTTCATGTTTTGATGCATTTTTATGCTTTATAAAACATTTATGTCTGAATTTTGGGAGGCTTGGAACGGATTAGGGCATTTACATGGAAAATGCGTCTCTACTTCCAAATTTTTCTACTTAAGAACTTTCTTCCAGAACCAATTAATTTCGTAAGTAGAGGTACCACTGTATAATCCTATGTACTTCTCTGTATTGTATATTTGTCTTTTACTGCCAGGCTAAGATTAGATAGATAAGATAAGAAATTTTGGACTGTTCACTAAAGCTGCCTGAAATGAGTTATAAAATTGAGCAAAGCAAGGGTGCGGTTCAAGAAAAACGACAAATGAATGCATGAATGAATGTGTCAAATGCAGCAGAGTTGAGGGTGATGATGCTGCAGTAATCCACCATAATGAATGTCGAAATGTGACATTATTGAGTGAAGCACAGACAGGCAATATGTACGGAGTGGAAAATTCTTCTTGGATTATTTGTATGTAGGTAGTTAGCGTCATTTGACATTAGAAGAAATTATTAAAATCAAACTGTTTTTATTACTTATTTTACTTGAAAGTTTCCATTATAGTCAGAAATTATCGGGGTTTTTTTTTTGTTTTTTTTATGCATTCAATTCAAAGACTAACCCTTGCCAGCTGGTGGGAAAGCCGGAGCTGTTCTTCCATACTGTTGCCTTAACTGTCCTCAACTAACATCTCTCCATCTCGTTACGTCCGCCTTTGTGGAATTCCTTTCAGCTCATCTTCCTTTCGCTCCTGTGCGGTTTGTTGTTTCTTTGCGTGTGAGGTTGGAATGCGAACTGTCTCTGCCTATCTTGCAGCGAAAATACGAACGTGTCTATTTGACCGGAAAGCTGTCAGCAGTCGTTACAAGGATGAGGGAGCGAGGACGTGGTGGGTGGGGCGCTGGTGAAGTGTGCCTTTGTGTGTTTAAGCGTCACATCAGGCCTGATACCAAATTGTGCTCAGGAGAGAAAGGTGCTGGTAAAGCCTCCCCAGCTGCTCCAAAATGATGCTACTCGAGTGCTGACGAGAAAAGCGATACAGTCCTCGAGTTAAGGCGCACTCGACTTAAGGCGTTTCGACTTTACAACGGTTACGCCCGGTTTGCCATTTTGGCTCCTCGTCCGCAATCCATATAGCCCGCAGTGTTTATTTTCCACTCGTCCGCTATTTAGCCCTTAGCTAGTGCTCGCGCTTATGCAATTGTGGGAGTATCTTTGTTTTTTTTCACCCTCTTATTCCACATCATGGCCACAAAGAAGAAAGCTACGTCTTCTATCAATGTTGGTCCTGTAGCGAGTAGTGACGGGAGTCGGAGGCGGAGTGTTGAAGCCCAGAGCCAAAGACTGGCGTTTTATTGACATCAGCTTCTCAGTGTTTAACAGCAACTCTTCACTCTGCTCGAGGCTCACAGGCTAACTAACATTTCTTCCTTTCTTCATTTCTTCCTTTCATCCTAACCAACTCCTCCCACCCGGAACTCCCCCTTCGTCCCAACGTTCCGTGGGTGAATTATGTTCCCATCACTACAGTCCAGCCAAAAGAAAAGCATTTAGCCTACCATGGAAACAAAGCTAAACATTATAAAAAGATCGCAGAAAGGAGCGACACCGACGAACATCGGCAAAGACTGGGCCTTCAGTCGGACAGCATCTTATTTTTTGTTGTAATGTATTTTAGATTTTTTATGCAATTTTTTTCAATCCGACGTAACTTGTGGACTCCCTGTATTGAAGCTGTAAAATATAAAATAGATGTTAAAATACTGTACTTTCCCAAACACTGAAGTTGTGCATAATTAAAAATCTGATAGTTGAGGATGGGAATGATGAATGGATGAAAATCTGATCCAAGTGTTTGTTCATACGGCTTTCTGTGCACACAGCTACCGGGTGTTCTGCCTGCTGGGAGACGGCGAGCTGTCCGAGGGTTCGGTGTGGGAGGCCATGGCCTTCGCATCCTACTATCAGCTCGACAATCTAGTGGCCATCTTGGACATCAACCGGCTGGGACAGAGTGACCCGACGCCTCTCCAGCACCACGTCGAGAAGTACCAACGACGCTGCGAGGCCTTCGGGTGAGCTTGTTACTTTAACTGCACAGTAAATCTTACAGCTAAATGTTAATGATAATAATAATAATAATAATAATAATAATAATAACTAGAGCTGCGAGCAGCTATAAAGGGCCCTCGCAACCCGGGCCACCTTGGGGTACTTGCACGTCGGGGTACTGGCACGTTGGGGTACTGTCAAATAGGACAAGGACCATCTAAAATGTTTTTGACAAGCCTTGTGTGTGCAAAGTTTTATCAAAAGGCCCAAAGATGGTGTGCAATTCCCCAAATAAATTCAAAACGGTGGACTTCTTTTTAGGTTTAGCATATGGCTACAGAATACTTTTTCTAGGTCTTAGCCTAATAGGTATGTCTCCCAGTGTTCGCAAATCACAAAAAGTCATCTTTAGTTATATAGCGCGCATGAATCATACAATCGGAAATGCTCCATAAAAATGTCTAGAGGGCGCTAATTATTGCAAATTGCATAAGAAATCTCTAAAAATTCATGTTCATGACAAGTCTGATGTGTGTGCAAAGTTTCATGAGTTTTCACACATGTATAGACCAAAAAAAAAGCAGTACTTTACTTGGCAAACATTGCATCGCTATGGCAACAGCGTGCGACAAAATAAACAACTATCGATAACTTTGCATCTTAAACATGTTAAGAAGAAACACATCAAGTTTGAAGACGGTCGGATGAATTTTGTAGGAGGAGTTCGTTAAAATGACCCCTAAAAAAGGCCACAAAAAATGGCTGCAAATCCCGACATAAATCAAAATGGCGGACTTCCTGTTTGGTTTAGCAGATGGTTCCAAGAGACTTTTTTGTACATCGTGGGCTCTTATGTATGCCTCCAAATTATCATAGCGCTAGGTGAAACGTACAACCGGGAATGCTTCGTTAAAGAGTTGTTGTTGTTTTTTTCTCAAAATGTGATGCCCGGCCCCTGGGGGACTTCCTGTTGGGTTTAGCACATGGCACCAAGAGACTTTTTTTGTACATTGTGGGCTGTTACATATGTCTACAAATTTTCGTAGCTCTAGCTGCTTCGTACAACTGGGAATGCTTCATTAAGAAATAATTTTTTCCTTTGCAAACTGTGCATGCCACGGCAACAGCGTGCGACGAAATAAAATGCTTTCAATAACTTTTCATCGACAACATCTTAAGATGAATCACCCCAAATTTGGAGATGATCGGATAAACTGTAGGAGGAGTTCGTTAAAATAAGACCCCTATGAAATTGCCCAAAAAATGGCAACACGTTCCAAAGTAAAACAAAATGGCGGACTTTCTGTTAGGTTTAGCATATGCTTCAAAAAGAGTTTTTTGTACCTCGAGGGCTGTTACATAGGTCTTCAAATTTTTGTAACTCTGGGTGAATTGTAAATCTGGGAATGCTTCAATAAGTAAGAATTTTGAAATGTAAAATTTGATGCCCTGACTCTGGCTGACTTCCTGTTTGGTTTAGCAAATGGCACCAAAAGACTTTTTTGTAGGTCATAGTCTGTTACATATGTGTACTAATTTGTGTAGCTCTAGATTAAACGTACAACCGGCAATGCTTCGTTAAGTAAGAAATTTGAAACTCTAAATTAGATACCCCGCCGCCGTCATATAGTATGTCAAAAACTTTTGATTTTTTACCATGATGTTGTCCCAGGTATTGAGATGGTACAGCCCAAGTTTGAAGTCAATCAGGTTAACCGTGTAGGAGAAGTGGGCAAAAGTATGACCCCTGTAAATGGGCCAAAATGGGCCAAAATTGGACATTCAAATGAGGTAACAGCTACAGGTGCCACACAATTTTCATAGCCGCAATCGTAGCGGGACAGGGATCCGTTTAACCTATGTAGGGGGCGCTAAGGAGCCATTTTTCTTTTGTCATGTTTGGCGACTATAAAATATCAAATTTTTCGCCAGGCCTGATGTGTGTGTAAAGTTTGGTGAGTTTTCGGTCACGTTTAGTGTCTCAAAAATGTGATCGTTTGCGGAGAAGAATAATAATAAGAACTAGAGCTGCGAGCAGCTATAAAGGGCCCTCGCAACCCGGGCCACGTTGGGGTACTTGCACGTCGGGGTACTGGCACGTTGGGGTACTGTCAAATAGGACAAGGACCATCTAAAATGTTTTTGACAAGCCTTGTGTGTGCAAAGTTTAATCAAAACGCAAAATATGGTGCGCAATTCCCAAAATAAATTCAAAATGGCGGACTTCCTTTTAGGTTTAGCATACGGCTACAGAATACTTTTTGTAGGTTTTAAGCTAATAGGTAAGCCTCCCAGTTTTCACAAATCTAGGTCAAGTCATCTTTAGTTGTGTATCGCTTGAATCATACAATTGGAAATGCTCCATAAAAATGCATAGAGGGCGCTATGGAGCACAACGTTGGGTTACTTGCACGTCAGGGTACTGGCACGTTGGGGTACTGTTACATGGAACAAGGACCATTTAAAATGTTAGTTTTTTCCATGCCTTGTCTGTGCAAAGTTTAATGAAAAAGGCCAAAAATGATGTATAATTCCCAAAATAAAATCAAAATAGCGGACTTCCTCTTTGGTTTGGCAAATGGCTACATAATACTTTTTTGTAGGTCTAGCATAATCATACAATCGGAAATGCTTCATAAAAATGTCTAGAGGGCGCTATTTATTGCAAATTGCACAATAAATCTCTGAAAATTCATGTTCATGACAAGTCTGATGTGTTTGCAAAGTTTCATGAGTTTTCATGTGTATAAAAAAAAAAAAAAGCAGCACTTGACAACTGTTACATGGAACAAGGACCATTTAAAATGTTAGTTTTTTCCATGCCTTGTCTGTGCAAAGTTTAATGAAAAAGGCCAAAAATGATGTATAATCCCCAAAATAAAATCAAAATAGCGGACTTCCTCTTTGGTTTGGCAAATGGCTACATAATACTTTTTTGTAGGTCTAGCATAATCATACAATCGGAAATGCTTCATAAAAATGTCTAGAGGGCGCTATTTATTGCAAATTGCACAATAAATCTCTGAAAATTCATGTTCATGACAAGTCTGATGTGTTTGCAAAGTTCCATGAGTTTTCATGTGTATAAAAAAAAAAAAGCAGCACTTGACAAACAATGCATTGCTATGGCAACAGCGTGTTACAAAATAAAAAACTTTCGATTACTTTGCATCTTAAACATCTTAAGATGAAACACACCAAGTTTGAAGACAGTCGGATAAATTTTGTAGGAGGGGTTCGTTAAAATATGACCCCTGAAAAAGGCCACAAAAAATGGCAACAAATCCCATCATAAATCAAAATGGCAGACTACCTGTTTGGTTTAGCACATGGTTCCAAGAGACTTTTTTGTACATCATGGGCTCTTATGTATGCCTGCAAATTATCATAGCGCTAGGTGAAACGTACAACCGGGAATGCTTTGTTAAAGAGGAGTTTTTTAGCTCAAAATGTGATGCCCGGCCCCTGGGGGACTTCCTGTTGGGTTTAGCACAGGGCACCAAGAGACTTTTTTGTACATCTTGGGCTGTTACATATGTCTACAAATTTTCGTAGCTCTAGCTGCTTCGTACAAATGGCAATGCTTCTTTAAGGATATTTTTTTTTCCTTTAAAAACAGTGCATGCCATGACAACAGCGTGCGACGAAATACAAAGCTTTCAATAACTTTTCATCTTCAACATCTTAAGATGAATCACACCAAGTTTGAAGATGATCGGATAAACACTGTAGGAGGAGTTCGTTAAAATAAGACCCCAATGAAATGGCCAAAAAAATGGCAACACGTTCCAAAGTAAATCAAAATGGTGGACTTCCTGTTAGGTTTAGCATATGGTTCAAAAAGAGTTTTTTGTAGGTCATAGCCTGTTACATATGTGTACCAATTTTCGTAGCTCTAGATTAAACGTACAACCGGCAATGCTTCGTGAAGTAAGAATTTTTAAACTCTAAATTTGATGCGCCGCCGCCGTCATATAGTATATCAAAAACTTTTCATTTTTCACAATGATGTTGTCCCAGATGTTGAGATGGTACATCCCAAGTTTGAAGTCAATCGGGTTAACCGTGTAGGAGAAGCAGGCAAAAGTATGACCCCTGTAAATGTGCAAAAATTGGCAAAAATTGGACATTTAAATACTCATACCTCACTTTCTGTCTATTTTAGGGTACACACTTCAAAGAGGTTTTTGTTCATTGGGATGTGCTACAGGTGCCACACAATTTTCATAGCCGTCGGACAATCGTAGCGGGACAGGGATCCGTTTAACCTATGTAGGGGGCGCTAAGGAGCCATTTTTCTGTTATCATGTATGGCGACTTTAAAATATCAAATTTTTCGCCAGGCCTGATGTGCGTGTAAAGTTTGGTGAGTTTTCGGTCACGTTTAGTGTCTCAAAAATGCGATTGTTTGCGGAGAAGAATAATAAGAATAACTAGAGCTGCGAGCAGCTATAAAGGGCCCTCGCAACCTGGGCCACGTTGGGGTACTTGCACGTCGGGGTACTGGCACGTTGGGGTACTGTCAAATCGGACAAGGACCATCTAAAATGTTTTTGACAAGCTTTGTGAGTGCAAAAGGCCAAAGATGGTGTGCAATTCCCAAAATAAATTCAAAATGGCGGACTTCCTTTTAGGTTTAGCATACGGCTACAGAATACTTTTTGTAGGTCTTAAGCTAATAGGTATGCCTCCCAGTTTTCAAAAATCTAGGTCAAGTCATCTTTAGTTGTGTATCGCTTGAATCATACAATTGGAAATGCTCCATAAAAATGCATAGAGGGCGCTATTGAGCACAACGTTGGGTTACTTGCACGTCAGGGTACTGGCACGTTGGGGTACTGTTACATGGAACAAGGACCATTTAAAATGTTAGTTTTTCCCATGCCTTGTCTGTGCAAAGTTCTATGAAAGAGGCCAAAAATGATGTATAATTCCCAAAATAAAATCAAAATAGCGGACTTCCTCTTTGGTTTGGCAAATGGCTACATAATACTTTTTTGTAGGTATTAGGCTGATAGGGGTCTGTCCTAATTTTCACAAATCTAGCAGAATCATACAATTGGAAATACTTCATAAAAATGTCTAGAGGGCGCTATTTATTGCAAATTGCACAATAAATCTCTAAAAATTCATGTTCATGACAAGTCTGATGTGTTTGCAAAGTTTCATGAGTTTTCAGACATGTATAGATAAAAAAACAAAGCAGCACTTTACTTGGCAAACAATGCATCGCTATAGCAGCAGCGTGCGACAAAATAAAAAACTTTCGATAACTTTGCATCTTAAACATCTTAAGATGAAACACACCAAGTTTGAAGACGGTCGGATGAACTTTGTACGAGGAGTTCGTTAAAATATGACCCCTGAAAAAGGCCACAAAAAATGGCAACAAATCCCATCGTAAATCAAAATGGCAGACTTCCTGTTTGGTTTAGCATATGGTTCTAAGAGACTTTTTTGTACATCGTGGGCTCTTATGTATGCCTCCAAATTATCATAGCGCTAGGTGAAACGTACAACCGGGAATGCTTCGTTAAAGAGGAATTTTTTAGCTCAAAATGTGATGCCCGGCCCCTGGGGGACTTCCTGTTGGGTTTAGCACATGGCACCAAGAGACTTTTTTGTACATCGTGGGCTGTTACATTTGTCTCCAAATTTTCGTAGCTCGAGCTGCTTCGTACAACTGGGAATGCTTCATTAAGAAGGAATTTTTTCCTTTGCAAACTGTGCATGCCACGGCAACAGCGTGCGACGAAATAAAAAGCTTTCAATAACTTTTCATCTTCAACATCTTAAGATGAATCACACCAAGTTTGGAGATGATCGGATAAACTCTGTAGGAGGAGTTCGTTAAAATAAGACCCCTATGAAATGGCCCAAAAAATGGCAACACGTTCCAAAGTAAATCAAAATGGCGGACTTCCTGTTCGGTTTAGCATATGGTTCAAAAAGAGTTTTTTTGTACCTTGAGGGCTGTTACATATGTCTTCAAATGTTGGTAACTCTAGGTGAAATGTACAGCCGGGAATGCTTCATTAAGTTAGAATTTTGAAACACAAAATTTGATGCCTCGCCTCTGGCGGACTTCCTGTTAGGTTTAGCATATGGCACCAACAGGCTTTTTGTAGATCATAGTCTGTTACATATGTGTACCAATTTTCATAGCTCTTGGTTAAACGTACCACCGGCAATGCTTCGTTAAGTAAGAATTTTGAAACTGTAAATTTGATGCCCCGCCACCGTCATATAGTATGTCAAAAACTTTTGATTTTTTACCATGATGTTATCCCAGGTGTTGAGATGGTACAGCCCAAGTTTGAAGTCAATCGGGTTAACCGTGTAGGAGAAGCGGGCAAAAGTATGACCCCTGTAAATGTGCAAAAATTGGCAAAAATTGGACATTTAAATACTCATACCTCACTTTCTGTCTACTTTAGGGTACACACTTCAAAGAGGTTTTTGTTCATTGGGATGTGCTACAGGTGCCACACAATTTTCATAGCCGTCGGACAATCGTAGCGGGACAGGGATCCGTTTAACCTGTGTAGGTGGCGCTACAGAGCCATTTTTCTGTTATCATGTATGGCGACTTTAAAATATCAAATTTTTCGGCAGGCCCGATCTGCGTGTAAAGTTTGGTGAGTTTTCGTTCATGTTTAGTGCCTCAAAAATGTGGTTGTTTGCGGAAAAGAATAATAACAAAGAAAAAGAAGAAGAAGAAGAAGAAGAAGAAGAAGAATAAGAATTCCTTCAGGAACAATAGGGACCTCGCAGCGGTCGCTGCTCGGGCCCGAATAAGAAGAATTCCTACAAAAACAATAGGGCCTCGCAGCGGCACCGCCGCTGCTCGGGCCCTAACTAGAGCTGCGAGCAGCTATAAAGGGCCCTCGCAACCCGGGCCACGTTGGGGTATTTGCACGTCGGGGTCCTGGCATGTTGGGGTAGTGTCAAATAGGAAACCATCTAAATAGTAAACGTTTTTGCCCGGCTTTGTGTTTGTAAAGTTTCATGGAAAGGCCAAAAATGATGCACAATTAACAAAATAAAATCAAAATGGATTGTCACATGGCTATATAGAATACTTTTTGAATATATTAGGCATGCCTGCCAATATTGACACATCTAGCTGAATCATATAATCGGAAAGACTTCACAAAAATGTCTAGAGGGCGCTATTGAGCAATTTATTACAAATTGCCCAACAAATCTCTAAATAAAATATTCATGTTCCAGACAGGTCTGGTGTGTGTGCAAAGTTTTGTGAGTTTTCGCCCATATTTAGACTCTCAAAAAAGCATTTTTCTTCACAAACAATGCATGGCTACAGCAAAGGCGTGTGACAAAATAAAAAAAATTCAATAACTTCTCATCTGAAATATCTTAAGATGAAACACGCCAAAGAATGAAGACGATCTGATAAGTTCTGTTGAAAATATGACCAATATAAAAGGCCCCAAAAAATGGCAGACTTCCTGTTTGATTCAGCATATGGCTTTAGAAACCTTTTTGTAAGTCTTAGGCTGATAGGTATCCCAATTTTTACAAATCTAGCTGAATCATAAAATACAAAACATTTGCAAAAGCTTCATAAAAATGTCTAGAGGGCGCTATTGAACCATGTATTGCAAATTGAATAAGAAATCTCTAAAATATTCATGCTTATGACAAGCCTGATGTGTGTGTAAAGTTTCATGAGTTTTTGCACGTTTAGACCAAAAAAAGCAGCATTTTACTTGGCAAACAATGCATCGCCATGACAACGGCGTGCGACAAAATAAATAACTTTCGATAACTTTGCATCTTAAACATCTTAAGATGAAGCACACGAAGTTTGAAGACAGTCGGATAAATTTTGTAGGAGGAGTTCGTTAAAATATGACCCCTAAAAAAGGCCACAAAAAATGGCTACAAATCCCAACGTAAATCAAAATGGCGGACTTCCTGTTTGGTTTAGCAGATGGAACCTAGAGACTTTTTTGTACATCGTGGGCTCTTATGTATGCCTCTAAATTATCATAGCGCTAGGTGAAACGTACAACCGGGAATGCTTCGTTAAAGAGGAGTTTTTTAGCTCAAAATGTGATGCCCGGCCCCTACGGGACTTCCTGTTGGGTTTAGCACATGGCACCAGGAGCCTTTTTTGTACATCGTGGGCTGTTACATTTGTCTCCAAATTTTCGTAGTTCTCGCTGCTTCGTACAACTGGGAATGCTTCATTAAGAAGGAATTTTTTCCTTTGCAAACTGTGCATGCCACGGCAACAGCGTGCGACGAAACAAAAAGCTTTCAATAACTTTTCATCTTCAACATCTTAAGATGGATCACACCAAGTTTGGAGATGATCGGATAAACTCTGTAAGAGGAGTTCGTTAAAATAAGACCCCTATGAAATGGCCCAAAAAATGGCAACACGTTCCAAAGTAAATCAAAATGGCGGACTTCCTGTTCGGTTTAGCATATGGTTCAAAAAGAGTTTTTTGTACCTTGAGGGCTGTTACATATGTCTTCAAATTTTGGTAACTCTCGGTGAAATGTACAGCCGGGAATGCTTCATTAAGTAAGAATTTTGAAACACAAAATTTGATGCCTCGCCTCTGGCGGACTTCCTGTTAGGTTTAGCATATGGCACCAACAGGCTTTTTTTGTAGATCATAGTCTGTTACATAGGTGTACCAATTTTCGTAGCTCTCGATTAAACGTACAACCGGGAATGCTTCGTTAAAGAGGAGTTTTTTTAGCTCAAAATGTGATGCCCGGCCCCTGGGGGACTTCCTGTTTGGTTTAGCACATAGCACCAAGAGACTTTTTTGTACATTGTGGGCTGTTACATATGTCTACAAATTTTCGTAGCTCTAGCTGCTTCGTACAACTGGGAATTCTTCATTAAGAAGAATTTTTTTTCTTAGGCAAACAAGTGCATGCCACGGCAACAGCGTGCGACGAAATAAAAAGCTTTCAATAACTTTTCATCTTCAACATCTTAAGATGAATCACACCAAGTTTAAAGATGATGGGATAAACTCTGTAGGAGGAGTTCGTTAAAATAAGACCCCTATGAAATGGCCAAAAAAATGGCAACACGTTCCAAAGTAAATCAAAATGGTGGACTTTCTGTTAGGTTTAGCACATGGTTCAAAAAGAGTTTTTTGTACCTTGAGGGCTGTTACATATGTCTTCAAATTTTGGTAACTCTAGGTGAAACGTACAGCCGGGAATGCTTCTTTAATTAAGAATTTTGAAACGCAAAATTAGATGCCCCGCCTCTGGCGGACTTCCTGTTGCGTTTAGCATATGGCACCAACAGACTTTTTTTGTAGATCATAGTCTGTTACATATGTGTACCAATTTTCGTAGCTCTAGGTTAAACGTACAACCGGCAATACTACGTTAAGTAAGAATTTTGAAACTCTAAATTTGATGCCCCGCCGCCGTCATATAGTATGTCAAAAACTTTAGATTTTTTACCATGGTGTTGTCCCAGGTGTTGAGATGGTACATCCCAAGTTTGAACTCAATCGGGTTAACCGTGTAGGAGAAGTGGGCAAAAGTATGACCCCTGTAAATGTGCAAAAATGGGCCAAAATTGGACATTCAAATGATCATACCTCACTTCCTGTCTATTTTAGGGTACAACTATCAAAGAGGTTTTTGTTCATCTGGATGTGCTACAGGTGCCACACAATTTTCGTAGCCGTAGGACAATCGTAGCGGGACAGGGATCCGTTAAACCTATGTAGGTGGCGCTACAGAGCCATTTTTCTGTTATCATGTATGGCGACTTTAAAATATCAAATTTTCCGCCAGGCCTGATGTGCGTGTAAAGTTTGGTGAGTTTTCGTTCACGTTTAGTGTCTCAAAAATGCGATTGTTTGCGGAAAGACTTCACAAAAATGTCTAGAGGGCGCTATTGAGCAATTTATTACAAATTGCCCAACAAATCTCTAAATAAAATATTCATGTTCCAGACAGGTCTGGTGTGTGTGCAAAGTTTTGTGAGTTTTCGCCCATATTTAGACTCTCAAAAAAGCATTTTTCTTCACAAACAATGCATGGCTACAGCAAAGGCGTGTGACAAAATAAAAAAATTCAATAACTTCTCATCTGAAATATCTTAAGATGAAACACGCCAAAGAATGAAGACGATCTGATAAGTTCTGTTGAAAATATGACCAATATAAAAGGCCCCAAAAAATGGCAGACTTCCTGTTTGATTCAGCATATGGCTTTAGAAACCTTTTTGTAAGTCTTAGGCTGATAGGTATCCCAATTTTTACAAATCTAGCTGAATCATAAAATACAAAACATTTGCAAAAGCTTCATAAAAATGTCTAGAGGGCGCTATTGAACCATGTATTGCAAATTGAATGAGAAATCTCTAAAATATTCATGCTTCTGACAAGCCTGATGTGTGTGTAAAGTTTCATGAGTTTTTGCACGTTTAGACCAAAAAAAGCAGCATTTTACTTGGCAAACAATGCATCGCCATGACAACGGCGTGCGACAAAATAAATAACTTTCGATAACTTTGCATCTTAAACATCTTAAGATGAAGCACACGAAGTTTGAAGACAGTCGGATAAATTTTGTAGGAGCAGTTCGTTAAAATATGACCCCTAAAAAAGGCCACAAAAAATGGCTACAAATCCCAACGTAAATCAAAATGGCGGACTTCCTGTTTGGTTTAGCAGATAGAACCTAGAGACTTTTTTGTACATCGTGGGCTCTTATGTATGCCTCTAAATTATCATAGCGCTAGGTGAAACGTACAACCGGGAATGCTTCGTTAAAGAGGAGTTTTTTAGCTCAAAATATGATGCCCTACGGGACTTCCTGTTGGGTTTAGCACATGGCACCAGGAGCCTTTTTTGTACATCGTGGGCTGTTACATTTGTCTCCAAATTTCCGTAGCTCTAGCTGCTTCGTACAACTGGGAATGCTTCATTAAGAAGGAATTTTTTCCTTTGCAAACTGTGCATGCCACGGCAACAGCGTGCGACGAAATAAAAAGCTTTCAATAACTTTTCATCTTCAACATCTTAAGATGAATCACACCAAGTTTGGAGATGATCGGATAAACTCTGTAGGAGGAGTTCGCTAAAATAAGACCCCTATGAAATGGCCCAAAAAATGGCAACACGTTCCAAAGTGAATCAAAATGGCGGACTTCCTGTTCGGTTTAGCATATGGTTCAAAAAGAGTTTTTTGTACCTTGAGGGCTGTTACATATGTCTTCAAATTTTGGTAACTCTAGGTGAAATGTACAGCCGGGAATGCTTCATTAAGTAAGAATTTTGAAACACAAAATTTGATGCCTCGCCTCTGGCGGACTTCCTGTTAGGTTTAGCATATGGCACCAACAGGCTTTTTTGTAGATCATAGCCTGTTACATATGTGTACCAATTTTCGTAGCTCTAGATTAAACGTACAACCGGCAATGCTTCGTGAAGTAAGAATTTTTAAACTCTAAATTTGATGCGCCGCCGCCGTCATATAGTATATCAAAAACTTTTCATTTTTTACCATGGTGTTGTCCGTGGTCTTGAGATGGTACATCCCAAGTTTGAAGTCAATCGGATTAACCGTGTAGGAGAAGCGGGCAAAAGTATGACCCCTGTAAATGTGCAAAAATTGGCCAAAATTGGACATTTAAATACTCATATCTCACTTCCTGTCTATTTTAGGGTACACAGATCAAAGAGGTTTTTGTTCATCTGGATATGCTACAGGTGCCACACAATTTTCATAGCTGTAGGACAATCGTAGCGGGACAGGGATCCGTTTAAGCTATGTAGGTGGCGCTACAGAGCCATTTTTCTGTTATCATGTATGGCGACTTTAAAATATCAAATTTTTCGCCAGGCCCGATCTGCGTGTAAAGTTTGGTGAGTTTTCATTCACATTTAGTGTCTCAAAAATGTGATTGTTTGCGGAAAAGAATAATAACAAATAAAAAGAAGAATAACTAGAGCTGCGAGCAGCTATAAAGGGCCCTCGCAACCCGGGCCACGTTGGGGTACTTGCACGTCGGGGTACTGGCACGTTGGGGTACTGTCAAATAGGACAAGGACCATCTAAAATGTTTTTGACAAGCCTTGTGTGTGCAAAGTTTAATCAAAACGCAAAATATGGTGTGCAATTCCCAAAATAAATTCAAAATGGTGGACTTCCTTTTAGGTTTAGCATACGGCTACAGAATACCTTTTGTAGGTCTTAAGCTAATAGGTATGCCTCCCAGTTTTCATAAATCTTGGTCAAGTCATCTTTAGTTGTGTATCGCTTGAATCATACAATTGGAAATGTTAAAATATGACCCCTGAAAAAGGCCACAAAAAATGGCAACAAATCCCATCATAAATCAAAATGGCAGACTTCCTGTTTGGTTTAGCACATGGTTCCAAGAGACTTTTTTGTACATCATGGGCTCTTATGTATGCCTGCAAATTATCATAGCGCTAGGTGAAACGTACAACCGGGAATGCTTCGTTAAAGAGGAGTTTTTTAGCTCAAAATGTGATGCCCGGCCCCTGGGGGACTTCCTGTTAGGTTAAGCACATGGCACCAAGAGACTTTTTTTGTGGACTGTTACATATGTCTACAATTTTTCGTCGCTCTAGCTGCTTCGTACAACTGGGAATGCTTCATTAATAAGATTTTTTTTCCTTTGCAAAAAGTGCATGCCACGACAACAGCGTGTGACGAAATAAAAAACTTTCAATAACTTTTCATTTTCAACATCTTAAGATGAATCACACCAAGTTTGAAGATGATCGGATAAACTCTGTAGGAGGAGTTTGTAAAAATATGACCCCTATTAAATGGCCCAAAAAAATGGCCATGGTGTTGTCCCAGGTGTTGAGATGGTACATCCCAAGTTTGAAGTCAATCGGGTTAACCGTGTAGGAGAAGCGGGCAAAAGTATGACCCCTGTAAATGTGCAAAAATTGGCAAAAATTGGACATTTAAATACTCTTACCTCACTTTCTGTCTACTTTAGGGTACACACTTCAAAGAGGTTTTTGTTCATTGGGATGTGCTACAGGTGCCACACAATTTTCATAGCCGTCGGACAATCGTAGCGGGCCAGGGATCTGTTTAACCTATGTAGGTGGCGCTATGGAGCCATTTTTCTGTTTTCACCTATGGCGACTTTAAAATATCAAATTTTTCGCCAGGCCTGACGTGTGTGTAAAGTTTGGTGAGTTTTCGTTCACGTTTAGTGTCTCAAAAATGTGATTGTTTGCGGAAAAGAATAATAACAAAAAATAAAAAAGAAGAATAATAAGAATTCCTTGAAAAACAATAGGGACCTCGCAGCGGTCGCTGCTCGGGCCCTAATAATAAGAAGAATTCCTACAAAAACAATAGGGCCTCGCAGCGGCACCGCCGCCGCCGCTGCTCGGGCCCTAATAAGAATTCCTTCAGGAACAATAGGGACCTCGCAGCGGTCGCTGCTCGGGCCCTAACTAGAGCTGCGAGCAGCTATAAAGGGCCCTCGCAACCCGGGCCACGTTGGGGTATTTGCATGTCGGCGAACTGGCATGTTGGGGTACTGTTTCATAGGAAACCGTCTAAATTGTAAATGTTTTTGACATGCTTTGTGTTTGCAAAGTTTCATGGAAGGCCAAAAATGCTGCATAATTAAAATAAAATCAAAATGGATTGGCACATGGCTATAGAATAATTTTTGGAGGTATTAGGCTGATAGGTATGCCTCCCAATATTCACACATCTAGCTGAACCATATAATCGGATATACTTCATAAAAATATCGAGACGGCGCTATTGAGCCATTTATTACAAATTGCACAACAAATTATAAAATATTCATGTTCGTGAGAGATCTGATCTGTGTGCAAAATTTTGTGAGTTTTTGCCCATGTTTAGTCTCTCAAAAAAAAACTTTCTTTGCAAACAATGCATCGCTACAGCAAAGGCGTGTGACAAAATAAAATAATTCAATAACTTTTCATCTTAAATATCTTAAGATGAAACATGCCAAAGAATGAAGATGATGTGATAAGTTTTGCAGAAAATATGACCCCTATAAAAGGCCCCAAAAAGTGGCTACAAATACCAAAGTAAATCAAAATGTCAGACTTCCTGTTTGGTTTAGCATTTGGTTCCAAGAGACTTTTTTTGTACATCGTGGGCTCTTATGTATGCCTCCAAATTATCATAGCTCTAGGTGAAACGTACAACCGTGAATGCTTCGTTAAAGAGGAGTTGTTGTTTTTTTAGCACAAAATGTGATGCCCGGCCCCTGGGGGACTTCCTGTTGGGTTTAGCACAGGGCACCAAGAGACTTTTTTTGTACATCTTGGGCTGTTACATATGTCTACAAATTTTCGTAGCTTTAGCTGCTTCGTACAACTGGGAATGCTTCATTAAGAAGGATTTTTTTTCCTTTGCACACAAGTGCATGCCACGGCAACAGCGTGCGACGAAATAAAAAGCTTTCAATAAATTTTCATCGTCAACATCTTAAGATGAATCACACCAAGTTTGAAGATGATCGGATAAACTCTGTAGGAGGAGTTCGTTAAAATGAGACTCCTATGAAATGGCCAAAAAAATGGCAACACGTTCCAAAGTAAATCAAAATGGCGGACTTTCTGTTAGGTTTAGAATATGGTTCAAAAAGAGTTTTTTGTAGGTCATAGCCTGTTACATATGTGTACCAATTTTCGTAGCTCTAGATTAAACGTACAACCGGCAATGCTTCGTGAAGTAAGAATTTTTAAACTCTAAATTTGATGCGCCGCCGCCGTCATATAGTATATCAAAAACTTTTCATTTTTCACAATGATGTTGTCCCAGGTGTTGAGATGGTACATCCCAAGTTTGAAGTCAATCGGGTTAACCGTGTAGGAGAAGCGGGCAAAAGTATGACCCCTGTAAATGTGCAAAAATTGGCAAAAATTGGACATTGAAATACTCATGCCTCACTTTCTGTCTATTTTAGGGTACACACTTCAAAGAGGTTTTTGTTCATTGGGATGTGCTACAGGTGCCACACAATTTTCATAGCCGTCGGACAATCGTAGCGGGACAGGGATCCGTTTAACCTATGTAGGGGGCGCTAAGGAGCCATTTTTCTGTTATCATGTATGGCGACTTTAAAATATCAAATTTTTCGCCAGGCCTGATGTGCGTGTAAAGTTTGGTGAGTTTTCGGTCACGTTTAGTGTCTCAAAAATGCGATTGTTTGCGGAGAAGAATAATAAGAAGAATAACTAGAGCTGCGAGCAGCTATAAAGGGCCCTCGCAGCCCGGGCCACGTTGGGGTACTTGCACGTCGGGGTACTGGCACGTTGGGGTACTGTCAAATAGGACAAGGACCATCTAAAATGTTTTTGACAAGCCTTGTGTGTGCAAAGTTTAATCAAAACGCAAAATATGGTGTGCAATTCCCAAAATAAATTCAAAATGGCGGACTTCCTTTTAGGTTTAGCATACGGCTACAGAATACTTTTTGTAGGTCTTAAGCTAATAGGTATGCCTCCCAGTTTTCACAAATCTAGGTCAAGTCATCTTTAGTTGTGTATCGCTTGAATCATACAATTGGAAATGCTCCATAAAAATGCATAGAGGGCGCTATTGAGCACAACGTTGGGTTACTTGCACGTCAGGGTACTGACACGTTGGGGTACTGTTACATGGAACAAGGACCATTTAAAATGTTAGTTTTTTCCATGCCTTGTCTGTGCAAAGTTTAATGAAAAAGGCCAAAAATGATGTATAATTCCCCAAATAAAATCAAAATAGCGGACTTCCTCTTTGGTTTGGCAAATGGCTACATAATACTTTTTTGTAGGTCTTAGGCTGATAGGGTTATGTCCTAATTTTTAAAAATCTAGCATAATCATACAATCGGAAATGCTTCATAAAAATGTCTAGAGGGCGCTATTTATTGCAAATTGCACAATAAATCTCTGAAAATTCATGTTCATGACAAGTCTGATGTGTTTGCAAAGTTTCATGAGTTTTCATGTGTATAAAAAAAAAAGCAGCACTTGACAAACAATGCATTGCTATGGCAACAGCGTGTTACAAAATAAAAAACTTTCGATTACTTTGCATCTTAAACATCTTAAGATGAAACACACCAAGTTTGAAGACAGTCGGATAAATTTTGTAGGAGGGGTTCGTTAAAATATGACCCCTGAAAAAGGCCACAAAAAATGGCAACAAATCCCATCATAAATAAAAATGGCAGACTTCCTGTTTGGTTTAGCACATTGTTCCAAGAGACTTTTTTTGTACATCGTGGGCTCTTATGTATGCCTGCAAATTATCATAGAGCTAGGTGAAACGTACAACCGGGAATGCTTCGTTAAAGAGGAGTTTTTTTTAGCTCAAAATGTGATGCCCGGCCCCTACGGGACTTCCTGTTGGGTTTAGCACATGGCACCAAGAGACTTTTTTGTACATCCTGGGCTGTTACATATGTCTACAATTTTTCGTCGCTCTAGCTGCTTCGTACAACTGGGAATGCTTCATTAAGAAGGATTTTTTTCCTTTGCAAAAAGTGCATGCCACGACAACAGCGTGTGACGAAATAAAAAGCTTTCAATAACTTTTCATCTTCAACATCTTAAGATGAATCACACCAAGTTTGAAGATGATCGGATAAACTCTGTAGGAGGAGTTTGTAAAAATATGACCCCTATTAAATGGCCAAAAAAAATGGCAACACATTCCAAAGTAAATCAAAATGGCGGACGTCCTGTTAGGTTTAGCATTTGGTTCAAAAAGAGTTTTTTGTACCTCGAGGGCTGTTATATACCTCTACAAATTTTGGTAACTCTAGGTGAAACGTACAGCCGGGTATGCTTTATTAAAGAGGAGTTTTTAATAATAATAGAATAATAATAATAATAAGAAGAAGAAGAAGAAGAAGAAGAAGAAGAATTCCTACAAAAACAATAGGGCCTCGCCGCCGCCGCTGCTCGGGCCCTAATAAGAACTAGAGCTGCGAGCAGCTATAAAGGGCCCTCGCAACCCGGGCCACGTTGGGGTATTTGCACGTCGGGGTACTGGCATGTTGGGGTACTGTCAAATAGGAAACCATCTAAATTTTAAACGTTTTTGCCATGCTTTGTGTTTTTAAAGTTTCATGGAAAGGCCAAAAACGATGCACAATTAACAAAATAAAATCAAAATGGATTGGCACATGGCTATATAGAATACTTTTTGAATATATTCGGCATGCCTGCCAATATTCACACATCTAGCTGAATCATATAATCGGAAAGACTTCATAAAAATGTCTAGAGGGCGCTATTGAGCCATTTATTACAAATTGCACAACAAATCTCTAAATAAAATATTCATGTTCCAGACAGGTCTGGTGTGTGTGCAAGGTTTTGTGAGTTTTCACCCATATTTAGACTCTCAAAAAAGCTTTTTTCTTCACAAACAATGCATGGCTACAGCAAAGGCGTGTGACAAAATAAAAAAATTCAATAACTTTTCATCTTAAATATCTTAAGATGAAACACGCCAAAGAATGAAGACGATCTGATAAGTTCTGTTGAAAATATGACCCCTATAAAAGGCCCCAAAAAATGGCTACAAATACCAAAGTAAATCAAAATGGCAGACATCCTTTTTGATTCAGCATATGGCTTTAGAAACCTTTTTGTAAGTCTTAGGCTGATAGGTATCCCAATTTTTACAAATCTAGCTGAATCATAAAACAAAAAACATTTGCAAAAGCTTCATAAAAATGTCAAGAGGGCGCTATTGAACCATTTATTGCAAATTGAATAAGAAATCTCTAAAATATTCATGCTGATGACAAGCCTGATGTGTGTGTAAAGTTTCATGAGTTTTTGCACGTTTAGATAAAAAAAAAAAGCAGCATTTTACTTGGCAAACAATGCATCGCCATAACGGCGTGCGACAAAATAAATAACTTTCGATAACTTTGCATCTTAAACATCTTAAGATGAAGCACACCAAGTTTAAAGACAGTCGGATAAATTTTGTAGGAGGAGTTCGTTAAAATATGACCCCTAAAAAAGGCCCCAAAAAATGGCTACAAATACCAAAGTAAATCAAAATGGCAGACATCCTTTTTGATTCAGCATATGGCTTTAGAAACCTTTTTGTAAGTCTTAGGCTGATAGGTATCCCAATTTTTACAAATCTAGCTGAATCATAAAACAAAAAACATTTGCAAAAGCTTCATAAAAATGTCAAGAGGGCGCTATTGAACCATTTATTGCAAATTGAATAAGAAATCTCTAAAATATTCATGCTGATGACAAGCCTGATGTGTGTGTAAAGTTTCATGAGTTTTTGCACGTTGGCTACAACTGGCTACAAATCCCAACGTAAATCAAAATGGTGGACTTCCTGTTTGGTTTAGCACATTGTTCCAAGAGACTTTTTTTGTACATCGTGGGCTCTTATGTTTGCCTGCAAATTATCATAGCTTTAGGTGAAACGTACAACCGGGAATGCTTTGTCTAATAATAATAAGAATTCCTACAAAAACAATAGGGCCTCGCAGCGGCACCGCCGCCGCCGCTGCTCGGGCCCTAATAATAATAAGAATTCCTACAAAAACAATAGGGCCTCGCAGCGGCACCGCCGCCGCCGCTGCTCGGGCCCTAATAATAATAATAAGAAGAAGAATTCCTACAAAAACAATAGGGCCTCGCAGCGGCACCGCCGCCGCCGCTGCTCGGGCCCTAATAAGAAGAATTCCTACAAAAACAATAGGGCCTCGCAGCGGCACCGCCGCTGCCGCTGCTCGGGCCCTAATAAGAAGAATTCCTACAAAAACAATAGGGCCTCGCAGCGGCACCGCCGCCGCCGCTGCTCGGGCCCTAATAATAATAAGAAGAATTCCTACAAAAACAATAGGGCCTCGCAGCGGCACCGCCGCCGCTGCTCGGGCCCTAATAATAAGAATTCCTTCAGGAACAATAGGGATGGGGTGTTGGACTTTCCTTTAAATAATTTTTCAATTAAAATGTATTGCCCATAAATAAAAAAAATAAAATAAAAAAAAGTACCGAAATAAATATTTGGAAACAACCATGCAACTGTATTACACTTAAAATGTAAACATAACTGAACTTTAACGTACATTAAAATAGATTAAGCCACTTTAATGCACTGTGTATTTAATTCTTTGCATACCATGCTTAGAGAACGTCTGATTTTTTTGTATTTTAGCATGCATATATTTACTATGTACAGAGTGAAATAAAAAAAAACAACAAATTCATTATCTCAAGAAGTTTGAATATGAATATTACATGAAAACAATTTTGTAAAATGAAAGCTATAAAATAAAGTAGATTAGTTTCATTTTTTGGATTGAAGTCCTGAAATATATATGTTTTTTTTACAATACTCAAATGTATTGAGATGTATCTGTATAACTTGTGAACTCTATTAAATCTATTTAAAGAATTTGAGAATTGAATTTGACTAAATCCCCAACGGTGTATATTTGTGCAGTTGGCATGCTGTCATTGTGGACGGACACAGTGTGGAAGAGTTGTGCAAGGTCCTCGGTCAGCCCCGCCACCAGCCGCTTGCCGTCATTGCCAAGACTATTAAGGGCAAGGGCATACAAGGTAGTATTTTGCAACTATTTTCACTTATTAATAACTACGGATGTTCGATACCACTTTTTTTCAGACCGATACCGATACTCAGACCCTCAGTACTCACCGATACCAACTGCCGATACCAGTAGTACATTTTGACAAATAAAGAAAAAATCACTAAATGATATTTTTAAACAAATATATTTCCTTTAATTTTGACAAAAAAAAACAGCACAGTCACTCTTCAATAGTCTTAACGCTCAAAATAAAACACAAAAACGCTCTTTTAGTTTAAGATTCACAATTTTGAAGTATTTCCAAACCGGTGAAGTTTTGGTGAAAAACTGCTGCAAGCTTGCGCCAGTTACAGACAAGGAGGACTCACTTAACGTCTTTCCCCTTTGCCATCGGTCGCTTGTACTCGTCTGCGTCACGAGTACTCGAGTACTTGAAAAAAGGCTGGTATCAGCCCGATACCGATACCTGGTATCGGTACTCGCCCATCCCTGTTAATAACCTATACACTCAACGTGTTGTCAAATTGAAAGTGACACCTTGACCACATGTAATCCCATCCCCTCTTTTTAATCCCCAAGAATGTGTAGGATACACACACCAATGGCCTATTGTACTATTGTTTAGTTATTATGAAGGAGGGGAATGTGCATTATTGTGTGCTTGGGGGGCTCCAGAACATGGGAAGAAGTAGTTGTCATAACTTTCTACGGCCGTGCGCCACATGATTCTCTTTGTTTTAATGTGACAAAGACTCTGATTATTCACGTCATCCTTGAAAACATTCTATTTCATCAGATTTCATCATGTTTCATTGTAATTTCATATACCGGCAGCCCATTGACAAGAGATACAATGGTGCCATCTGCTGGCCATAGTTGGTGGGTGTTTTTGATTCCACAACCCACTGACCAGGCAGCGCTGCACTTAGACGTTGCTCTGCCCATTGATTTAAAAAAAAAAAACAAAATGAAAAAAATTAAAAAACGTAGTTGACGTCATTTAACGTTTATGGAGGCATACATCGTGATTTTACTAATCGTTATTAAACGTTTTTGACGGTGAAAGAGCTAACCTTTGACCTTTAATGTAGCCTGTTGTGTCAACTTGATTTCGTGCATGAACCAGCGTACATGTGGGCAAAACTGGTCATAGCATTCAGCAATTAGCTGTATGTGCACAATCTAATGACACCCAGGAGAATAATTTTATCAATTTGACATTTTCCCCTTGTAGCGTTATTATAGTTTTGGAATTTTTCATTTTAGTTAGTGTTTATTTCTTTTTGAATTTTGTTATTTAAATTTAATTAGTTTTAATTAGTTTTCATGGTGGTTCTGTTAGTTTTTATTATGTTTATATATATATATATATATATATATATATATATATATATATATATATATATATAAATTGCTGTTTTAGTTTAGTTTGTTAGTTTCAGTGTTTGTTTTACTTTTTTTTTTTTTTTTTTAACACATTCACTGCCAGCCCAGCAAAAATCCATTATTTGACGTCTTTTTCCGTCAATGGCAGTCAATGAGTTAAGATGAGATGTAACCAAAATTGACAGATTTTTAAGCAAAATTTGCCTTAAAAGGTTAAAAAAAAAAAAAAAAAAAAAAAAAAGCATGCTGCAACGTAATCACAAAATATATTGGAACTTTGTGTTTAACACATTCACTGCCAGCCCAGCAAAAATCCATTATTTGACGTCTTTTTCCGTCAATGGCAGTCAATGAGTTAAATGTGTATGACTTGTGCGCAATATTTAAAAAAACGCCATGGGAGTGACATCATCTGAAGGTGCTTTTCTATTGGCTGCTGCTAGATGACGTTGCTTCTGTGTCATACACTTTCAAACATCCTGTTTCCGGTTAATATGAAAATAAGTCTACTTAAAATTACATTTAAAATTATCCCCAAAGGCTCATGCATTAAATTAATTACCAAAGACTAAAATGAAGAACAGTTTTGCTATAATTATAGTTTAGTTTTGTAAACATAAAATGTAGTTTCAGTTAGTTTAGGTTTTTTAAAAAGCATTTTAATTTTTATTTTATTAAAGTTAAAACTGTTTCTTTGGGTGTTTTTTTTTTTTGTTTTTTTTTTCCCCCCCCCGTTAGTTTTAGTTAACTAAAATAACTGTAGGAGCCACATGTTATTTTTGCTATTCGCAGTAGATGACCACAGGTGGCAGCATAGGCACAACCTGAAACTTTCCACCCTTCCTCCCTATCCTTTTTAAGCACAGGTGTAGGTGATTGGTAGATGGGGAGTGGAAGGTCGTGGGGTTTTTACCACTAGCAAGCACTCGCAAACATGCATTTCTACATTGACTTTAAGGATAGAATTTCAGTTGTTGAGTTGGCAGCATAATTCATGCTAACTTTGTTTTGGTTTAAATCATTGAAGCTATTTTTTTGTGGACAATTATTGGATAAGTCGAGCATGTCAAAAACATCTCCCACCTCCATCCACAATAACCTTGTCTCCTTGACACCTTTTGACTCCAATGCTGGTAAAAATGGCATAGAAAATGGGTAATGGATGGTTTACTTTGCAGTGCTGTATTGTGACATACTGAGCGATGGTCGTAATATTTTGTGATTTTTTTTTTTAAATTTTTTTTTTTATGTATATAGCCATCAATGGCACTGAATGAAATATTGTTTACTTTCTTAAATTACATGCAACAGTCAAAATATCAGTCAAAATAACAGCTGTCAGTATGACCTCCAACCACAATGACGTGCGTATCTTTCAGCGGCTGAGGATAAGATGGGCTGGCATGGGAAGCCCCTCCCCAAAGATATGGCCGAGAGCGTCATCAAGGAGCTGCAGAGCCGCATGGTCAGCAGCAACAAGCGCCTGTATCCTTCGCCGCCCAGCGAGGACGTCGCACCCGTCAGCCTGCGCAACATCCGCATGCCCAACGCGCCCAGTTACAAACATGGAGAGAAGGTCAGCAAGATGAGATGCTCAACTATTGTTATCATCAACGTTTAACGAAAAACACGAGTTTAACATTTGTAATTGGTCACGAAGTATCGGTCTGCGCGTCTGTGACCAGATCGCCACCCGGAAGGCATACGGCATGGCTCTGGCCAAGCTGGGCCGCTACAATGACCACGTGGTGGCGCTTGACGGAGACACCAAGAACTCGACCTTCTCCGAGCTCTTTAAGAATGAACACCCCAACCGTTACGTGGAGTGCTACATCGCTGAGCAAAACATGGTATGATATGATGGACCCATTGTATGAGGTTTTCTCAGCCGTGCATACTTTAAGGTTATTGAGCGGTATAGCCATAAATATTGTAGCATGTAGAACTGACAAATTAAATTTTTTAGCAGCATAAATTCTCATTTAAAGCACAGTGGACCCTCAGAACCAAAATTATTTTTCTTTAGCTTCTTTTGTTGTGTATATATGTACATCGTGGGCTCTTATGTATGCCTCTAAATTATCATAGCGCTAGGTGAAACGTACAACCGGGAATGCTTCGTTAAAGAGGACTTTTTTACCTCAAAATGTGATGACCGGCCCCTACGGGACTTCCTGTTGGGTTTAGCACATGGCACCAAGAGACTTTTTTGTACATCGTGGGCTGTTAAATTTGTCTCCAAATTTTCGTAGCTCTAGCTGCTTCGTACAACTGGGAATGCTTCATTAAGAAGGAATTTTTTCCTTTGCAAACTGTGCATGCCACGGCAACAGCGTGCGACGAAATAAAAAGCTTTCAATAACTTTTCATCTTCAACATTTTAAGATGAATCACACAAATACTCATACCTCACTTTCTGTCTATTTTAGGGTAGACACTTCAAAGAGGTTTTTGTTCATTGGGATGTGCTACAGGTGCCACACAATTTTCATAGCCGTCGGACAATCGTAGCGGGACAGGGATCCGTTTAACCTATGTAGGGGGCGCTAAGGAGCCATTTTTCTGTTATCATGTATGGCGACTTTAAAATATCAAATTTTCCGCCAGGCCTGATGTGCGTGTAAAGTTTGGTGAGTTTTCGGTCACGTTTAGTGTCTCAAAAATGTGATCGTTTGCGGAGAATAATAATAATAATAATAACTAGAGCTGCGAGCAGCTATAAAGGGCCCTCGCAACCCGGGCCACGTTGGGGTATATGCAAGTCGGGGGACTTGCACGTTGGGGTACTGTTAAATAGACAAGGACCATGGAAAATAGAAATGCATTTGCCGTGCCTTGTGTGTAAAAAGGTGCAGTAAAAGGCCAAAAAGGATGCACAATTCCCAAAATAAATTCAAAAGTGTGGACTTTCTGATGTGTGTGCAAAGTTTCATGAAAAGTCGCTCGTTTGATATTCAAAACCAGCATCTGTTTATTTGAAAACATTGCATGGCACAGAGATGGTGTGTGATCAAATAAAAAGCTTTTTGATGACTCTTAATGTGGTGTCGCTGTGCAACACATATGTATTCATGACATAGTGAAGTATTGTGACAGTTTTGTAGGGTCCAGCAAACAGTAAATGTGTGACAGTTATTCAAGAAAAAATGTAGCTTTGAAGCAGGCTAACCAATGACATCTAAAGGGGAAAAAAGCACATGAGCAAGCATAGGTATAAGTAGAGGAGAAAAAGAGATGAAAGAAGTGCGAGAGATGGAACAGGAGAGGAATGCAGCTGTTTATGTATAGCTGTTGTAATAGGACAGATTAAATAACACTTTAACCAGGGGTTAACAGCGTCCTAGGACAGATAAACTCTTGAGTGTAAAATTCAAGGACGCATCTGTTGAGGAAGGACGCATCTGTACTTGCTCCTGCACTCGCTCGTGAATCTAACTACTTGTTGATTTTTGCATTGGGATTTTTAACTACATTGTTGCAGAATGCCTGGCGGAAAAAGAGCTGACGAGATTGAGGAGATAAAATCTTCTCTTAAAAAACTCAGTGGAATGGTCGCCGAATTACTTGAAATGAAGAAGAGCATTGAGCCACTTCTTCAGGAAATACAGCAATTGAAGAAAGAGACACAGGAAAAAGATCGACGCATTGTTGCCTTGGAACAAAAAGTGGATGATTTGGAACAAAATCTTCGTATCAACGATGTGATAGTCACCGGTATCAAGATCAAGCCGCGCCGTGGCCCTTTGAGAGCTGCGGCTAGCACGAGCACGGAAGATTCTGACCAACATTCAGGGAACGAGACTGTGGAACAGCAAGTGACACTTCAACTCAGAGATTTGGGATTAACTGTTGATCCTGCGCACATTCAGATGTGCTTTTCGCTTCCAACTGGAGGGACACGACCACCGGCAGTTCTGATCAGGTTTGTTGACAGAAAGAAAAAGATTGCTCTTCTGAGAGACCGTCACAAGCTTCGTGGGAAACATGTCTACATAAACGAAAATCTCACCAAACGAAATGCTGACATCGCCAAAAAGGCTCGACAAATGAGAAAGAATTGATTTATCGAAAGCACGTGGACAAAAGACTGCCGAATTTTTATTCAAACTAAAGATAACTCTGGTCAACTAAAAACACGAATCGTGAAAGGAGCTGAGGAATTGGCAGCGCTTGAGAGACAACAGTAATTCACAATATCACAACAACAACATCACTAATTACCCAAAGCTGGAGTTGTATATGATTATTTGCTGACTTTGCCAAGGCTAACTCTTGTTTATACACCTGCATTGATAACATGTATTGCTGTTCCCGTTTGAATCTAAATATTGTCTGGCTCGAATTCCGTTTGGACATTTGTTGTAACAGTCAAGGCATGATAAGGCTGTATTGTGGCTCCAGTGAATCTGCTGTCAATACGCAAAATGGGGGTTGGTGGTCTGGTTCCTGGAATGCAGCTGGCGTGGGCCGCTCTGCTGGGTGAGCTAGGCTGGGCAGCGCACAGGAGTCATCAGATCCACAACATGCTAGCAACCAGTGGTGCTACCTGACCAGAATCGAGTGCTGAAATTGCTTGAATTGCAATGGGCCGAATGCAAGCCGATCTACTCTTCTGGAAAGCACAACATGTGTGAAAGCTGATCCGAGGTCAGCGAAGACCCTACTGGTGAAAGAGAAGAATTGCGCTTGCCTTGGCTGCTCGCCTGGCGGGGTGGGCTTGCTGGTGGCGTCTGGGGACCGACTCACCAGTGCCAAATGACTGGGACTAGCCACAATCTACACACGGACATTCAAGATGAACTGAGCGAGCAGTGTTTGGGATAGTATGGGATGGATAACGCTAAAAATTAATGACTATTCTAAATAATGTATATGATTGATGCGTTATAGTAATGGGTCGATGGGGACGGGTCTCGAATAAGCTTCGGCTTCTACCCGTCAGCCCTTCTTTCGGATGTCAATGTTGCAAATGATGTGATGTGATTGATGTAAACTGTAATGTGTCCGAAAGGAAAAAATGAATAAACTAAACTAAACTAAACTAAAAGTTTTCTGGGACAGATGAATCCCTTGGGGTCAAAGAGTTTGGGTTAGCACATAGTCTGTCTTAGGATAATGTAACCTCCATGGATGAATTAGTCCTAGGACGCTTTGACCTGCGGGCTAAAACTTCAGGGGGGTTAACCTGTCCTGTTATATTGTGATCAACGTCTTCGTGCATGTCCTCAGTGGCTTCTTCTGTCTGTGTGGCAGCATTTGATACATCTGTAGAACAAAAAAGAATGAAGAATCATGTTAGATCTGTGAAGTTTGGTTGTCTTAGGTGTAGTTTACAGAACAATCGTGTGCATATTTTTAGCATGGTAGTGTCTTGATACAAATGCATATTATGTAATGCACTGTATATGGATATTACAGACGTAATATTTGACGGTGATCTTATATTCATAGTTTTTGCCCGTTAATAAATAATATAGCTAGTAAGTAATAAGACACGCAAAAATGGTATAGTTGAATCCTCTGGGTCAAAAAGCAATGTTTTAGGATTGTGTGATGAAATGATGAATAAAAGTAAGGATACGACAGGTACATAAATGGTTATGTAAGTGTAAAATTTGGCATGGTGTGTCCAGATACATGCAGGATAAGTATAAAATATTATGGTGTGTGATTGATTTTTTCTTAGTAAAAATTAGTATTGTAAAGGTCAAGTCACAGTATGTCCAAAAAAATTTAAAAAAATCTGGACCAGGAGGCTTTGGATGATTTCCTGAACTCTGGCGATGACTTTAGTTCGGGGTCATCACTCACCTCAGGACCAGATCTCACGACCGACTCCTCGGAATTCTTAAGCAGCCCCCCGAGCCATGTGCCTGACCTCGAAAAAGACAAAGACCCTGAACGTGTTGAAGATGACGAAGGTCACAGCGAGGAGAGCGACGAGCCTGTCGTGCAGTCAGACGAGGACGACGTTCAGGCGGACATGACTTTGGTCGGCCTGCAGGACCTTGACCAAGTCCGGAGCTCCGATGACAGTGACTCTCCAGGGGATGTGCCCTGTGGGTAACCTAGCAACCATGCCCTTGACATGGCTCAAGGGTTGGACAACTGTACTGCCCCCCAAACTTGGACTTGGGACAACATGCTCGGCCAAGACAAGACATCAAATGAGTGCTGGGCATGTCATTTATCTGCGGATGTGTTTTAAGTTATGCAAAATACATTTCCTTTCACCCTCTTGTGCTTTAAAGCGGAGTGGCGCATATCAATCTGACCGCCGTCAACATTCTCAATTAAGGAATCAAATATGCAGCCGTCGACCTGCACGTCCTAAATATCTTGTTCAGTGTTAATTTTGACATTTTATGTTGTACGTAATCTGTTAGGTTTAGCATATGGCACCAACAGGCTTTTTTGTAGATCATAGTCTGTTACATATGTGTACCAATTTTCGTAGCTCTAGATTAAACGTACCACCGGCAATGCTTCGTTAAGTAAGAATTTTGAAACTGTAAATTTGATGCCCCGCCACCGTCATATAGTATGTCAAAAACTTTTGATTTTTTACCATGATGTTGTCCCAGGTGTTGAGATGGTACAGCCCAAGTTTGAGGTCAATCGGGTTAACCGTGTAGGAGAAGCGGGCAAAAGTATGACCCCTGTAAATGTGCAAAAATGGGCCAAAATTGGACATTCAAATACTCATACCTCACTTCCTGTCTATTTTAGGGTACACATATCAAAGAGGTTTTTGTTCATCTGGATGTGCTACAGGTGCCACACAATTTTCGTAGCCATAGGACAATCGTAGCGGGACAGGGATCCGTTAAACCTATGTAGGTGGCGCTACAGAGCCATTTTTCTGTTATCATGTATGGCGACTTTAAAATATCAAATTTTTCGCCAGACCCGATCTGCGTGTAAAGTTTGGTGAGTTTTCGTTCATGTTTAGTGCCTCAAAAATGTGGTTGTTTGCGGAAAAGAATAATAACAAAGAAAAAGAAGAAGAAGAAGAATAATAACTAGAGCTGCGAGCAGCTATAAAGGGCCCTCGCAACCCGGGCCACGTTGGGGTATTTGCACGTCGGGGTACTGGCATGTTGGGGTACTGTCAAATAGGAAACCATCTAAATTGTAAACGTTTTTGCCATGCTTTGTGTTTTTAAAGTTTCATGGAAAGGCCAAAAACGATGCACAATTAACAAAATAAAATCAAAATGGATTGGCACATGGCTATATAGAATACTTTTTGAATATATTCGGCATGCCTGCCAATATTCACACATCTAGCTGAATCATATAATCGGAAAGACTTCATAAAAATGTCTAGAGGGCGCTATTGAGCCATTTATTACAAATAGCACAACAAATCTCTAAATAAAATATTCATGTTCTAGACAGGTCTGGTGCGTGTGCAAAGTTTTGTGAGTTTTCACCCATATTTAGACTCTCAAAAAAGCATTTTTCTTCACAAACAATGCATGGCTACAGCAAAGGCGTGTGACAAAATAAAAAAATTCAATAACTTTTCATCTTAAATATCTTAAGATGAAACACGCCAAAGAATGAAGACGATCTGATAAGTTCTGTTGAAAATATGACCCCTATAAAAGGCCCCAAAAAATGGCTACAAATACCAAAGTAAATCAAAATGGCAGACTTCCTTTTTGATTCAGCATATGGCTTTAGAAACCTTTTTGTAAGTCTTAGGCTGATAGGTATCCCAATTTTTACAAATCTAGCTGAATCATAAAACACAAAACATTTGCAAAAGCTTCATAAAAATGTCTAGAGGGCGCTATTGAACCATTTATTGCAAATTGAATAAGAAATCTCTAAAATATTCATGCTGATGACAAGCCTGATGTGTGTGTAAAGTTTCATGAGTTTTTGCACATGTTTAGACCAAAAAAAAAAAGTAACATTTTACTTGGCAAACAATGCATCGCCATGACAACGGCGTGCGACAAAATAAATAACTTTCGATAACTTTGCATCTTAAACATCTTAAGATGAAGCACACCAAGTTTAAAGACAGTCGGATAAATTTTGTAGGAGGAGTTCGTTAAAATATGACCCCTAAAAAAGGCCACAAAAAATGGCTACAAATCCCAACGTAAATCAAAATGGTGGACTTCCTGATTGGTTTAGCATATTGCTCCAAGAGACTTTTTTTGTACATCCTGAGCTCTTATGTTTGCCTGCAAATTATCATAGCTTTAGGTGTTTAATCAAAACGCAAAATATGGTGTGCAATTCCCATGCATTGCTATGGCAACAGCGTGTGACAAAATAAAAAACTTTCGATTACTTTGCATCTTAAACATCTTAAGATGAAACATACCAAGTTTGAAGACAGTCGGATAAATTTTGTAGGAGGGGTTCGTTAAAATATGACCCCTGAAAAAGGCCACAAAAAATGGCAACAAATCCCATCATAAATCAAAATGGCGGACTTCCTGTTTGGTTTAGCCCATGGTTCCAAGAGACTTTTTTTGTACATCGTGGGCTCTTATGTATGCCTGCAAATTATCATAGCGCTAGGTGAAACGTACAACCGGGAATGCTTAGTTAAAGAGGAGTTTTTTAGCTCAAAATGTGATGCCCGGCCCCTGGGGGACTTCCTGTTGCGTTTAGCACATGGCACCAAGAGACATTTTTGTAGATCCTGGGCTGTTACATATGTCTACAATTTTTCATAGCTCTAGCTGCTTCGTACAACTGGGAATGCTTCATTAAGAAGGATTTTTTTCCTTTGCAAAAAGTGCATGCCACGATAACAGCATGTGACGAAATAAAAAACTTTCAATAACTTTTCATTTTCAACATCTTAAGATGAATCACACCAAGTTTGAAGATGATCGGATAAACTCTGTAGGAGGAGTTTGTTAAAATATGACCCCTATGAAATGGCCAAAAAAAATGGCAACACATTCCAAAGTAAATCAAAATGGCGGACGTCCTGTTAGGTTTAGCATATGGTTCAAAAAGAGTTTTTTGTAAATCGAGGGCTGTTATATACCTCTACAAATTTTGGTAACTCTAGGTGAAACGTACAGCCGGGTATGCTTTGTTAAAGAGGAGTTTTTTTTAGCTCAAAATGTGATGCCCGGCCCCTGGGGGACTTCCTGTTGGGTTTAGCACAGGGCACCAGGAGACTTTTTTGTACATCTTGGGCTGTTACATATGTCTACAAATTTTCGTAGCTCTAGCTGCTTCGTACAACTGGCAATGCTTCTTTAAGGATATTTTTTTTCCTTTGCAAACAGTGCATGCCATGACAACAGCGTGCGACGAAATACAAAGCTTTCAATAACTTTTCATCTTCAACATCTTAAGATGAATCACACCAAGTTTGAAGATGATCGGATAAACACTGTAGGAGGAGTTCGTTAAAATAAGACTCCAATGAAATGGCCAAAAAAATGGCAACACGTTCCAAAATAAATCAAAATGGTGGACTTCCTGTTAGGTTTAGCATATGGTTCAAAAAGAGTTTTTTGTAGGTCATAGCCTGTTACATATGTGTACCAATTTTCGTAGCTCTAGATTAAACGTACAACCGGCAATGCCTCGTGAAGTAAGAATTTTTAAACTCTAAATTTGATGCGCCGCCGCCGTCATATAGTATATCAAAAACTTTTCATTTTTCACAATGATGTTGTCCCAGGTGTTGAGATGGTACATCCCAAGTTTGAAGTCAATCGGGTTAACCGTGTAGGAGAAGCGGGCAAAAGTATGACCCCTGTAAATGTGCAAAAATTGGACATTTAAATACTCATACCTCACTTTCTGTCTATTTTAGGGTACACACTTCAAAGAGGTTTTTGTTCATTGGGATGTGCTACAGGTGCCACACAATTTTCATAGCCGTCGGACAATCGTAGCGGGACAGGGATCCGTTTAACCTATGTAGGGGGCGCTAAGGAGCCATTTTTCTGTTATCATGTATGGCGACTTTAAAATATCAAATTTTTCGCCAGGCCTGATGTGCGTGTAAAGTTTGGTGAGTTTTCGGTCACGTTTAGTGTCTCAAAAATGCGATTGTTTGCGGAGAAGAATAATAATAAGAATAATAATAAGAAGAATTCCTACAAAAACAATAGGGCCTCGCAGCGGCACCGCCGCCGCCGCTGCTCGGGCCCTAATAATAAGAATTCCTTCAGGAACAATAGGGACCTCGCAGCGGTCGCTGCTCGGGCCCTAATAATAATAATAATAATAATAATTCCTACAAAAACAATAGGGCCTCACAGCGGCACCGCCGGCGCCGCTGCTCGGGCCCTAATAATAATAAGAATTCCTTCAGGAACAATAGGGACCTCGCAGCGGTCGCTGCTCGGGCCCTAACTAGAGCTGCGAGCAGCTATAAAGGGCCCTCGCAACCCGGGCCACGTTGGGGTACTTGCACGTCGGGGTACTGGCACGTTGGGGTACTGTCAAATAGGACAAGGACCATCTAAAATGTTTTTGACAAGCCTTGTGTGTGCAAAGTTTAATCAAAACGCAAAATATGGTGTGCAATTCCCAAAACAAATTCAAAATGGCGGACTTCCTTTTAGGTTTAGCATACGGCTACAGAATACTTTTTGTAGGTCTTAGGCTAATAGGTATGCCTCTGAGTTTTCACAAATCTCGTCCAAGTCAAGTCATCTTTAGTTATTTCGCGCTTGAATCATCCAATCGGAAATGCTCCATAAAAATGTATAGAGGGCGCGATTTATGCCAAATTGCACAAGAAATCTCTAAAAATTCATGTTCATGACAAGTCTGATGTGTGTGCAGTTTCATGAGTTTTCACACATGTATAGACCAAAAAAATAAGCAGCACTTTACTTGGCAAACAATGCATCGCTATGGCAACAGCATGTGACAAAATAAATAACTTTCGATAACTTTGCATCTTAAACATCTTAAGATGAAGCACACCAAGTTTAAAGACAGTCGGATAAATTTTGTAGGAGGAGTTCGTTAAAATATGACCCCTGAAAAAGGCCACAAAAAATGGCAACAAATACCATCATAAATCAAAATGGTGGACTTCCTGATTGGTTTAGCATATGGCTCCAAGAGACTTTTTTGTACATCCTGAGCTCTTATGTTTGCCTGCAAATTATCATAGCTTTAGGTGAAACGTACAACCGGGAATGCTTTGTCTGTTTAATCAAAACGCAAAATATGGTGTGCAATTCGATGCATTGCTATGTCAACAGCGTGTGACAAAATAAAAAACTTTCGATTACTTTGCATCTTAAACATCTTAAGATGAAACATACCAAGTTTGAAGACAGTCGGATAAATTTTGTAGGAGGGGTTCGTTAAAATATGACCCCTGAAAAAGGCCACAAAAAATGGCAACAAATACCATCATAAATCAAAATGGCGGACTTCCTGTTTGGTTTAGCACATGGTTCCAAGA
>NC_135412.1:41507407-41522407 GCF_051991245.1 Festucalex cinctus | reverse complement strand
ATAGGTGTATGAAAACGGATTGGCCTCATGATAAGAAGACAGTGAACAAACCTAGGTGAATCCACTTTGATATATCGGCTTATTTAATTCCCGTCTCCTCACGCTGACGCCTTAGAGCTGGTGAGGAAAAAGGGGAATTTCTAACCCTTTAGTTGGAGAGTCGATCAGGACATATTTCCCGATTTAAGTCCTGTGGGTAAGCGGAAGTTGACATGTGGCGCCCAGACGTGGGGCTCGATTGACTCATTTTTGTCAAAATCGGGATCGATCGAGGCCCAAACAGGAACCCGAGTGAGCGCGGCTCTGAGCGGAGGGCACAGTGCTTAGAGCTGATAGCGAACTCGCTGATAAATTGTCATGTCATACGACCCTGAGCTAACACAAAATAGTCTCTTTGATGAATAGTGTTTCATGGAAAAGAGCTTCTTTAATTGTGAAAATCTAGTGTGATTTTTGAGTTGAAGTTGATTGCACTATTTTGTGTTAAAGAAACGGTGACTGGCTCCCCCAGGAGACTTGCACTCTAAAAGAGGTTGAGTGTGAGAAGGCCATTCAAAGTGAATGGGCTTTAACAGCGACCTGCTGCTCTGGTCAGCTGTGAAGGTACTGATAGTGTACTTGGCAGAGCGCGCTGCGCCGCGCTTTCCTGAGGGAGGGGCTGAGTCAAGGGGTGGTTCAGGCCAGTCCACAAAAAGAAGGAGGGCTTGAACAGTTAGAGTTAATGTTGAGAGGCTGCTCGGAGAGAGGCAGTCTCTTCTAGACTTGTGATGTTAAACTATGGTTTGCGCTATTTAGGCTTTCCATATTGGGTGCGGTTGCCCATTTTATTGGTTTGTTATCTCAGGTATCCATTTGTAGCAAAACTACCATACTCTTTGCTTAGTTATTGCGGGGTGCCTGAAAATATTTATAGTCCCTTTTCTTGGATAGCGGACTCAGTGTCGGAGGCTGACGCTGCAAACCTAACCCTGATTCCCTGTCTCTTGCCTTTTCTCCTGGAGTTTTTGAAAAATTTTAAGTTTTCGGTTCCCGACAGGAGTGTCCATTGGCACAAGAAGAAAGTTGTCGCGAACCAAGGAGAAAAGGTAGGGGTTTCCACTAGACTAATGTTCTAGTGGAAGCAGCCTTTTTCGGTTCCTGACAGGAGTGTCCATTGGCACAAGAAGAAAGTTGTCGCGAACCAAGGAGAAAAGGTAGGGGTTTCCACTAGACTAAAGTTCTAGTGGAAGCAGCCTTTTTTCGGTTCCCCGACAGGAGTGTCCATTGGCACAAGAAGAAAGTCGTCGAGAACCTAGGAGAAAAGGTAGGTGTTTCCACTAGGCTAATGTTCTAGTGGAAGCAGCCTTTTTCGGTTCCTGACAGGAGTGTCCATTGGCACAAGAAGAAAGTCGTCGAGAACCAAGGGGAGAAGGTAGGTGTTTCCACTAGACTAATGTTCTAGTGGAGGCAGCCTTTTTCGGTTCCTAGCAGACGTGTCCATTGGAACAAGAAGACATCCAGATCCCGGAGAAGAGAAGCGGGAAGGATTACAACCGACCCGAAAGGACAACACACCCCACCGTTTGAGAGAGGACATCCGCCGACGAGTAAAGGTAGGAAACCCGAAGGCGGTAGTCCCGATAGAGGTAGAGGCAACGTACACGGGTACGGAGCTGAGTAACCAGGAGCTAAAGTACGTCCCTGAACCCAAAGCGCGCGGGGAAGGCTTCGGAAATAGATAGCTCCACTCCTACAATAAGAAAGCAAAGCGGGCTATAGAACACGCTAGTGAAGTAATGGAAAGAATAATAGGGAGAAATGGGAGGGGAAAGCCCCCCAGCCCTACAGAGGGGGTAGCAGGGTTAATGCCTGCACCCCATCCTCTAGAACAACCTGATATACCAGTAGTGGTTATGCTACTGGGCGAGGGTGTAGATCGATGGCCACCAGGAGCAAGAAGGCACCTGGAAGTAAACAACCCTTCAATCCGTCCTGCCGACCTCGCAGCTGAGGTGGAAAGGTCGGTGAAGGAAACAGGAGTGTTTGTGAGTGAATTTCCCGAAATAATGGGCATAGCAACAGTAGTGGTAAACCACCCCCAAGAGGGATGCACCTCTGGGACGGTGGGCCTTTGGGTCCACTGGTGGACTGTGTTGTTGGATGTGTATAACATAGTGGAAGTAACTAGCACCGGAGTCCAGTGGGACTCTACGATTAAATCCCTCGCTGAGAAAATGCAGATAAGGGTGGAATTAGCAAATCCCAAGGGGGCTGAAGAATTAAGCTTCAACCTCTGGGAGCAGTCGGGATTTGATCAAAAGCAGAAAGAGTTACAAAAAATGCGGAAAAGGCCAGCTGAGGCCGTTGGTGAAGAGGGCTTTGTTGATATGGGCTCATGTGTCCATGAGGAGGATGCAGGAGCATCAGAAAATGGAAGCCCAGGAAAAATTGTAAAAATGACTCCCCTGATAAGAACGGCGCCCCTGGGTGGGCTGCCGGAGGAAACAAAAAAGGTTTCAATCGGGAATGGTGTAATATTGTGCCACTATGTGGGAAGCCCCTGGCAAATACGGGGGGATGCTATAGTGATAATAACAGATAGATCACTAAAACCGCATAGTAAAGCGCTTGGAAACATTTTAAGTCAGGAAGCGGGACAAGAATATGAATTAGAGGTTAAACAAGAATTACAAAAAGATAATCAGCGGCCAATAATAGCGGCAAAAACTAGTGGCGGGAACACTCCCTACGGCATGATAATACACGTGCCAGGGACAGAGTGGAACCCCAAAATCGATCAGTCACAATATGCGGACGAGATGGCAAAAGCATTGGAGAGGGGGGTCGACAAAGCGTTAGGAGAAGGAGCGGAGAGAATAGTGATGGCTGTAAATTGGATTAAAACTGGAAAGATGCAGTGGCAACTGGCTGAGTCCATAGCAGTAGCAGCGTTCACTCTAAGAGCTAAGACTCCTGTAACAACACCATCGGGAGTAGAATTTGTGATAGTAATATCAAAAAAGCAGAGAGAGGAACGAGTTAAATCAGTGACAGACGAGATTTTAACCCGTACTAGACAGATGGATCGTGAACGACGCCAGCTCCAGCAATCAATAAACGGAGAACCCAGGGACTCACCCCAGTCATCATCCCCAGTTAAAACATCTCTCGTGCCTCTCCCGGTAAGTGGAAGGAAGTCAGAAGCTGCCCGGGAGGTGGAGGACGAAGAGCAAGCGGGACCGAGCAGACAAACCCCAAAGGGAAAAAACAAGGCCCCAAGGGGAACGGTGACCTTTAGCCCCGTCACGTCTACCCCTGGGACAGCACGGGAGCTCTTTCCGGGACAACCCCCCATAACGCCGGTGCCCCTGCCACAGGTTTCGCAAAAAAGGCATATGGGAAATGTAAACTCGATGGGACCGTTAGCGATGCCAGGAGATGGGAGCGAAGAGGAAGACGATGAAGAGCAAGCTCCTGTTTCGACCGTGATTGGCGCTAACCCCGCTGACGAAGACCAAGACTCAACCTCATCAGAAGATGACCCGGGCAACCCCGGCCAGAACCCGAAAATAGTTACAAGACCAGTTAGTAAAGGAAAGAAAAATCCTCAACCTACGTTTGACGTGTACCAATCCTCAGCAAGGGTAGCTAGAGATCTTAACCTGGGATGGATCGAGACAAAGGATGGGCGAAGAGCTTACGTACCCGAGGCAGGGCAAGTAAATCGCCCCTATCCACCTGCCTGGCTCAATAAGCTAGATAGTAAAATGCCTCTAACTATGCGAATAATTTATCGCGAGGCTATTAACATTTTACAGGCTCCGCCATATACCACATTATTAATTCACCAAGACCTGACTAAGAATTTCAGGGATGGCTACGTGGCGGTGGCACATGATTTTATGTTGAGAAGGCTTAAAAAAGCAATAAATAATAAAGCAAAATGTGAGCTGAGAGCCGACGATGACCTAAATTCAGGTTCTGATAACGATGGAGCAGCGGTTACTGTAACGGTACCAGCCGCCCCAAGAACCTCTTTGAACCAACAGTCCCAATATGTGACACAGCTGGGATCAACTACAATAGTACCAAACCCAGTACCCCAACCACATGACATGGAGGGGGAGGTGCAACAATTTAAGACCTTGAAGGAGTTGGTTCGCCAAAAAGGTAGGCTAGAGACAGCTAAAGAGTATTTAGTTGAGACATGGCCTATGATTAGAGACGCCCCAGGAGGAGATGGTGCTAAGAAACTATGGCTTCAGTACATCATCGCTAGCCCTGTCGGACCAAACGAAACACCACAACAGGTCTACGAAAGATGGGTGGACGGCGAAGATGAGGATGAAGATGCCCATATTAGCAGGGCTAGAGAGCAACTCAAAAGGGACGTTTCACTGCTAAATGTGTGGCACAAAATTAAGGAAGTTATATCTCCAAATAGGTATATCAAAGTGCTGCGGATGATTGTCAAGGACAGAGGGAACGAAGCTGTCTTTGTGAAAATGGCCCCAAATAGCACGACGCTGAAAATTGAAGCCTCCGTTAAGAAGTGGGATCGCCTAACTAAGCATAACGCTGAGAAAAGGAGAACCGGACCAGTCGTTAGTCGCACCCGAGGGAGCGAACAGCAGGGTCCAGCAGGGAGCTCAGCAACCAGTTCAGACTGTCCCCTACGTGAGACCTCAGCAGCAGAGAACGAACTGGAATCAGAGACAGGCCACCCAGCCAGGACAGCAGACGAGGCCCCAACCAAGACAACAGCCAGCAGTGCGAAGACCAGGTCCAGCATATATGCCCAAAGAAGAATTTGACAAACTGAACCCAGAAGAAAGGAAGGCCTTCCTCGAGGCTCGCAAGGCTGCAGCCTCCGGGGGGCCTGGGAAATAATGGAAACAAAGGCACGGGTCACCCTAGAAGGGGTTTACAGAATAGGGGATAACCTTTATGCTAAGGTGGAGGGAGTGCCCTATTTAGTAGACACAGGGGCCGAGGTGTCCATGACCCGTAGAGCCTTAAAACGAATCGGACACCTAAAAGTAATGGTAGCTGATGGCTCGATTGCCAAAATGCCGGTAGGGATTTGGAAGGGAATTGTGTGGGTGTTAGGACCATACAATTTGTTGACATTAACTCATTCACTGCCAGTCATTATAGAAAATTTTTACATTTCCAATACTCACGTGATATTACATTCAATAATTATATATAAACCGAATCTACCAAATAACAGAATAGACTCCCTACTTTTTGTCCCGTCCCGTTCTTTTATAATTGACAGCATAAAAATGTATGTTTGCCAAAAGACAGCCATTTCTCCCATGGACTCTGAAACTGTGTTTATTTCCTATAAAATGGGGCAATGATGTCATCTACCGGTGGTTGGGCATCAGTAAAGTTGTTTCCAAGTTTGATATTTACAGTGGCGCATGCTCAGATTCGCCCCCATTTAGCACCGCTCTAAAAAATACAATTGACAAGTATACTTGTCAAAGGCAGTGAATGAGTTAAAAGATGCAGAAGAAATGAAGATACCTAAAAATAAAAGGCAAGTTGCGAAAAAGAGATGGGAAAAACTAAAACCGAAATTAGTGAAAGTAGGCCCTACAAAAATAATACCCGACCAAGAATGGTATAAATCAGTAGATGTACCTGCCGTAAAAGCCCAACAAATCCAAGACAGTGTATTAACACTGGAAGGGAAAAAGAAATTAGGTGAAATTCTAGACAAAGCCGCCATCGCACATTTTAAGAATGATTGCGGTGATTTAGGCGCAAATTATGTGCATATTATAATTGGGGGGGGGTACATCCGCCAGTGAGGCAATATCCCCTCAACCCCGGAGCAGTGGCCGAAATGGAGGTAATTGTAAAAGAATTATTAGCACTTGGCATTATTCGTGAAGAACTAAACCCTATTACCAATAGCCCAATTCAAGCTGTTAAAAAACCTGAAGCGGTTGGAGGGGGATGGAGGCCAGTCATTAACTTTAAAGCTCTAAACCGCCGAACGGTGGCTAACCGAGCGAGCCTCATAAACCCCCAGGCGTCTTTAAAAACATTAAGAGTAAAGAAGTATAAATCATGTATTGACCTTGCAAATGGATTCTTTTCCCTGAGAATTGCCAAAGCATCACAAGGGAAAACAGCGTTTACGCATAAAGGAAAACCATACGTTTGGCAGAGGTTGCCGCAAGGATATAAGAACTCCCCGAATGTATTTCAATCAGCTGTCTTGCATATTTTGGAAGGTCTCCCAGTCACAGTTTACATCGATGATGTGTTCATCGCTAGTGACACGGAGGAGGAACATTTGGAGATTCTGCAGGCCGTAATCGAACGAGTGACGGAGGCAGGATTAAAATTAAATCTTAAGAAGTGTCAGCTGGCCAGGTTTGAGGTAGATTACTTGGGATTCCAAGTGTCTGAAGACTTGGGGCTGTCGCAAGCGTATCGAGAGAAAATAGAACAGATTTTGCCTCCAACGTCCGAGAACGAGCTACAGAAAATATTAGGACTGTGTAATTATGTTCGAGATCATGTTCCGTATTATCAGAAATTTGCGAGACCCCTTTATGCTCGATTGCGTAAGAATCCTAATGAAAAGAAAACAAAAGATTGGCCTTGGTCAGCTAAAGACCAAGAGAATTTAGAAGGGCTTAAAAACGCAGTAAAAAATGCTATACGCCTCGAACCGAGAAGCTTGGAAGTCAGGTTGGTAGCCGAGATACAATGTGATGAAGATAATGCAATGGTAAGTGTTAGTAATGAAGGTGCCGGCTTAGTGACACTATGGACTTATACTATAAATAATGTTGAGAAAAAGTTTCCCCAGGAGGAGAGAGAATTAGCGGTTCTTGCTAAATATTGGGGAACATTAAAAGATCTAGCCCAAGGACAAGGTATAAAAGTTGTTACGCAGAGTCAAGTACATCGATACCTGCGTAAAGACACACTAGAAAGTACTAAAGCGACGAATGTGAGATGGGGGAGGTGGGAAGATATCCTGCTTGACCCTGACCTAGAGATAGGACCAGCAAAATCCATATCTAAAAAACAGGCGAAAACTATAAATAGTGAGGAGAGACCATATGAATGGATTCTATATACAGATGGATCCAAAAAGGGTGAAGACCAGTATGCCCACTGGGGCTTCATCCTGAAACACAATGGTAAAGAGATATGCCGCAGGAAAGGTCAGACTCCTGGCAGTGCCCAAGCAGGAGAGGCTACAGCGGTGTTAGAAGGATTGTTGGAGGCCATAAGATTACACGTGAGTCGAGTAAGACTTATAACCGATAGTCACTATTGCGCCCAGGCGCTCAGAGAAGATTTATCCATTTGGGAAGAAAATGGGTTTGAAGGGGCGAGGAGTAAAGAAATCGCTCATGCTGAGTTATGGAAGAAAATAGCCGAGTTAAGGTTAAATATGACTATCGATGTTGTTCACCAGAAAGCCCACGTCAAGGAGGGGGCTCACTGGAGAGGAAATGATGAAATAGATAAATACGTCCAAGAGAGAAGATTGGTAATTGTAGGAGCAGAAAAATGGGACAATACCCCCAAAGGAGGAAAAGTGGTCCCAGATGAGTTTGTGTGTGAGGTGACTAAGGCCGTACATGAAGCGCTAGGCCATGGAGGTGCCTTGCCCACAAAGAGAGAGTTGGAGAAACTGGAACTTTGGATCCCAGAAAAGAAAATCCGTTCAGTTATACGAAATTGCGAGTTGTGTAATAAGTATAATGCAGGACGCCGAGGGCAACGAGTGGACGGATTGACGATTAAAAGCACTGTTCCATGGGCATCAGTTTGCATGGACGTAGCAGGCCCCATGGGAGTAAACGGCACTAAAGGTGAGAAGTATCTTGTTGTGCTTGTAGATTCGATGTCAGGACATTTTGGATTAAAAGCGGTACGTAATGCGAATGCTAATAGCGTACTAAAAACACTGGAAGAGGGTTGTATGTGGTTAGGCATACCGAGAGAGTTAAGAACTGACAATGGAACTCATTTCAAAAACGCTACAATGGACAGGTGGTGTCAAAAGTGGGGAATAATAAGGACTTACTCTCCGCCTTACACCCCTACAGCTAATGGCGTGGCTGAACGAACCATTGGCCTAGTTAAAAGTTGGCTCGGGAAAAATGCTAATGGAAAAGAATGGAGTGAAAAATTGGTGGAGTTGGTCAAGGACTTGAATGGGAGGAGCAGAGCAGATAGACCTTCCCCTTCAGAGGAGTTAAACCAGCGCCCCTTTGTCGCTCCTGAGGTAGGACGAATGCAAAGTACAGAAAACACTCAGAAAGGAAAGTGCCCATTTCAGGTAGGACAGAGAGTGTGGATAAAATCTCATGGTCCATCTGATAGCCAGGCAGTAAAAGCAAAGTATGACCAATCTGACATCATTGAAGAAGTTTTAGACAGAAATACAGTGCGATTAAAAAAGAAGGGACTCCAAGGGGTAGAGCAGCTAAAACCAATGCCAGTTAATTCAGCCTAAAGCTAAGGAGTAAGACAAATAATTAAAAGATGGAACAAGCCACTCCGCCCTTTGTCAAGCTCGTTATGGTGAAAGGAGCTGTCATCGTGCGGAGGACTGAAAAGGAAATAATGGTTGGTAGGGCATTTAATCTTTGGATAAATGCAATAAGAGGATATATTGTTAATAGAGTAGAAGATTTTAGTTGGCAACCGGCTATCTTGACCTGCATAATTTGTAGTGGAAGCGAGGAGTCGAGGAGCCAGTGGAATGTGGAACGGATATCCGACGAAGGCTGGTTGGACGAGCTTAAGCCGGATTTGAGCGAGGTAGGCACGGCTAAGATATTTGAAATACAGGTATGTGGGTATTGTAGAATAAAGAGCCTACCTAGAATAAAAGTGCATGTTCAGTGGGATTTAGCCCCGCAAGAGAATACAGATGCACAGTATTGTAAATGTATGTGGGATGGAGAGAAGGTATTGTATTGTCAACATTGTTGGATGAGAATGGGTAGAGGTTCACTGATAAGAGCTGGGGAAACCGAAGGGTGGCAGCTAACTAGAGCGGAAACCCCGATAAAGTCGCTGAGTTCCGATTTGCTGACCTATTGGCCGATGGAGATAAACGAGAGGACGTGCGACCCGAGATTTCAGGCGCTGCTTTACAACAACTGGCCGCCAGAAGGAGGTGAGTATCGCCCGGCTCCGCTTATTGTTGGCTCGGAGGCGACGCCAACTCTAATATATGTTGAACCTAAGTGTGTAGTTGAACCAAGGGTACCCTGGGCCACAGTAATCAATGGTGTGTTAGCCCGAGGGGATATTCCGATGGAAACATTACCTGACGTCCCACAAGAAAGGGTAATAAATATTAGTAGTATGGGTAGTTGTAATGTGTTAATGTACGCTACATTGGATAAAATGGAATATAAGGCTAAAACAGCAGTAGTAAGGGTGAGTCCAGTGGTGTCGCCTCAACAAGATACGAGGTCTGACACAGGATACTGGATAAAAGTAAAAATAATGATGGCCATGAAACCTTATGAGGGTATATACTCATTGGGAATGGAAGTGTCAATGAGTACGGAGGAGGAGGCCAAGCGGCTTCACCCCAAATGTATTTTTTATGGGGAGTGCCATAGTAGTGCACAGATAAGAATGTATAGTGGTAGAACCTATAGAGATGAAAAGAGTGAAAAAATAAGGCCTAGTGGTAATGAGAAGATGATGGCATTAGCCCAGGTGGCCACAGAAAAAACTAGAAAAACTTAATGCGAGTTTATTAAGTGAGGGAAGGCTCGGGCAAGAACGAGTGACCCATGTCAGGGGAAAATCTGACCTTAGAGGTCGCCCAAAGGAAAAATGGTGGCAAGGATGTCCATACCCGGGTTGTACCGGTGAGGGACATGTAGTCGGCGACCACAAAAGACATTGGTCGCTACGTGGATGTCCTAGTTTTAACGAGGCAAATCCATGTCAGTATAAATCACCTAGATGGAAGGAATTGGTGAGAAAGTGTAGAAAGGCCCCTCATTCCGTTTTTCCCCAGGAGGAACAGATGGAGATGGGTAAAGTATTGGAAACTCCAGCCGCGAGGTCAAAGGCGGAATGGAGGGAAGGGCCAGACATGATGAAGATAAGTGGTCAAAAGATAAAAAAAAGCTAGGAAAATTGATTATCAATAAATTAAGAAAAAAAAACCCCCCCCGCCTATTTTAAAAGAAAATAGGTTTTTGTAAAAAGATAAGATAATTGTGTAATGAAGGCCAACCCCCAAGAAAAGGAGGAGGAGCTAATGAGATGTTAAAACGCAACAGTCCTTAAAGGACAAGACCAAAAGAAGAAAGCATGAAACGAAGCTACGAGATGGAGGAAGAACAAGGTTGTAGCAAGCTAGTAATACTAGAGCTAAGCTCTAGTACTAAGCTAGAAGACCCACCGGACACAGTTGATGAACAACCTAAAGCTATTAACCGCCAGCGACAAAATTGGAGGTATGGAAAGGTTTTGATAACTATCAAACTTTGTTTTATGGTAATATTTTTGATATATTATTTGATGAGACAAAAATCTAGCATCGCTAGCACAGCCCCGATTAATCCCCTCGACCTAGTAGAAATACGGTATGGCACCACTAAAATAACCAATCAGACGTGCTGGAAAGTGGAAATGAAGCATGTTTGTGAGGAATGGAGAAGGAAGAAGGGAGCCTGCGGTGCCGGGGAGGAAAAACCCTGTGGGATAGGATGGAGAAGGGAGAGGATCGCAACCCTAAATTCCTATCTTCGCACCTTCAACAGCACATATTATAGTGAAACCCTGGAGGTTTTGAGAAGGAGTACTACATATCCTGCGAAATCAAAAAGCAAGTGTGCACATCCAGTGATTTTACGAGTTGATAACACAACAAGCGACTTTACAGTCAATATTACCTTGTTATGTCTGGAGAAGCAAGAACAAAGAATCATCAGAAAGAACTGGGTCCAGATCGGGAAGGAAGAACCTGCTTGGTACTTCAACGAATATTGTGCAAGACTACCAGATGCAACAGGTGGATACTGGTTGAAGACAGACCATGACGCCCCTGACTTTACCTACCCGGCGGCCCCACGGAATGACACCTGTACCGAATTTCGCCCGGCATGGGAACGATGTTGGAACTGTATAACCTTTCGGTGCGAGGAGCCAGGGACCAACGGGACCACAGATTACTTGCCAGGTACTCCTACTCCATCATCAGGTAGGTCACCTAAATTTCTTAAATTACGTCGGTTTGCAAAATTTAAAAAGCCTGTACCAATATCACAGAAAAAATTAGTAATAACGCGACGGCCAGGATGCAAGTTAATGTTAGAAAAGGCCCAGTCGTATAATAATAGCCATTGTGATTGGAATATGATGAAATATTGTTTTGAGCCCTATCATATGTTTTGTTATGCAGATGAGGGTAATAGAATTACACTCTCCGATATAGGGCTTAGGGGTGATGTAAATTTAATCCTGAGACCCTTTATTAGATTATATGCCGGAAATGTATTAGATCAAAAGAAAATAGAAGTGAAACATGAAGTATGGCTAAATGATTCCTTTCCATGGATATGGAAAAGAGATACATATATATTGAAATCAACCTTTAATAAAACTTTGGGAATAAATGTGTTAAAAGTAGTATGGGCACGGATGTGGGCTCAACGTATTCCTACACCGGATGATTTATATAATGTCCCAAAAGGGGATTTTGATAAAATTGACCAATGTGTACCATTGAGAATGTATAATAGATTGTATAGGAAGGAGTGGATAAGTGGAATTTCACCACGATGCCCCTTGGTGGAGACAGGAACGCCACCTTTGACTCATTGGATATATAATTGTACAGGGTTGAACACAAACCTAACGATTAAAGGAGTGCTACAAGCATGGAAAGAAGGACACACGAGAGATGAAAGTAAGACGTGGTGGGGGCTCAATAAAGATGAGATGGTTCAGGATGTGATACCTTGCTTAGGAGAGTCGGAGAATTATTGGATTAAATATCAATATATGGCGACGGTGTACTCTAAAGAGAACGATATTTGGCCTGACATTGAAAGACCAGCCTTATACGCTAATCCAAGACCATGGGAAATGTTGTGTAAGGGGGGAGAGTCCGTGAAAAATTTTAATGAATGCACAATTGTATTAGCACGTATACCCTGTTATAAAGTCTCCCGATTTCGGAATTTTTGTAATGTACGTTATCGCGATGAGTATTATGCCAACTATGAGGGGGCAGTATGGATCAAGGATAATAGTAATCAATGGATCCGGAGTCAAGCTGCAGGTAGAGAATATTGTACGCGATGGGACAAAGATCATGACTTATCCAAAATGGTAGGATTAAGAATGATCCCCAAGCCTCCTGACTCTATTATGCAGATCTTAGAAGGTCACGCATTTAGGAAGACCCTTTGTAAAGGGGATATAGTTACAGGGTTTGATTGGCTGGGATTTAATAAAATTTATGGCCCTGGCACATGCCACGAACCTGCTGAAAGATGGCTGCATTGTGGACACAGTGACGAATATGATCATAAGGGGGAACATGTATGTACTTGGTATGAGAGAATAGGATTGGCAATAAAAGGTGTAGTAAAAACTGTGGCCACTACAGCCGGGGAAGTTGTAGAAGATGTAGCAGAGACGGCGGTTATTGGGATAAGTACAGGGCTGTATGGTTTATTATATGATGTAGGACTATGGTTCCTGCTAGTGTCAGGAATTGTTCTGTCAGCAGTTATAGCTGTTGCAGTTATCAAAAGAGGGATTTTGGCATTATCTACCCACCGAAATTATAAAGAGAAAACCTCACCAAATAAGGTTAAAGCTCAGTTATTGGCCAACGAGCTGCAGAAAAAATGGGGGGGCCGACTAAGGGGAAATTATTGAGAAGTTGGGATGGGCTTCAGAAAAGGGCGGGATCGATCCAATTATAGATAAGACGCCCTAGCCCTGACTTCCTCACTTCTCACTGAAATCTTTTGGCGGAACAGTAACCAACAACTAACCATGGCTTGTAATGCTTTGGGTAAAGGTATTATTGGAGGACCAGGCGCCCTTCAAAACGTGAGTAATGAAGTGGAATATTGGATAATTTTTATAATATGGCTTTTTTATTGTTGTGTCGGATATAGCGAACAACTAAGTTAGTAGTGTGGGGAATAATTTTAATTCTCCTTTGGTTATGTCTGGTCGACCACTTGGTTTTAGTAATTTGGGTTTTTATCTATGTATTTTTTTTACTCTCCCGCCAAGAGGTTCCGCTACTCGGAAGAGCGACCACACTCTCGCTCTCCCGTGGTAGAGGTGTTCCGCATTGATGGAGTAGATGCGGATGGAAACTAACCCCGGGTTTTCACTGGATGCGGTTGCGGTGCGGTTGCGGTGCGGTCCGGCGACGCAAGCAATTAGATTCCATTCATTCGAATGGTGCAGTTTACACCGCTTGCGGGTGCGTTGCGTGTCGACTGCGGAAGGCCTGCGGCGTGCCGCAAGCCTTCCGCAAGGATAGCCTATTTTCTATTTTTGCCGGACGCCGCAGCGGTAGGCCTCCGGCAAATGGCAAGCTAGCACAAAACACATCGAGCGGGACAGGAAGACCGAGGCAGTTTCAAAATAAATTTCCGGTTACCTTTCAGAATAAAATACTCGCCAGCTCCTATTTCGCAAGTTTTTCAGCAAAACGTGACGTGGGCGTCGCCGGGCCATGTGCTCATTCACGGTTTAGACACCAGCGAACATGGACGAGGAGAGGTTTATATTGGAGGTGGAAAACCACCAAATAATATATGACACGGCACATCCTTTTTATAAGGACTGTAATGTATTGTGAGTTTGATGTTCGCGATTGCTTGTTGTGCCCGTCTCGCTTGCCGTACTGAGCGGCAGCCGGACGCGGAAGACAGAAATAAAGAGTGGACCCGCACTGACCCGACTCTCGTTATTAATATACTTTACAAGGACAAACAAAAAAAGGATGCTGCATGGAATCTCATATCTTTCTGCTTCTCTGTTAAGCAGACTTTCTGTATGTTTGTCGTTGTGAAATGCCACATGATCGCGCGCGCGCGGTCCCGCGAGACACGTTGGGAAGTGGGCGGCGACGGAGCTGCCGGACCGCAGCTGTGCGGAGCCGGTGTGGATTGACAAAAAAATTGACCCGTCCGGAGCACGCAGTCAAGACGCACCGCACCGCAACCGCACCGCAACAGCATCCAGTGAAAACCCGGGGTTAGACTAAGATTAGAATGTATATATTGGGAGCCGCAATATTTTAGGTTTCCCCCAGGTCTAAGAATTGTCGAATTTTGGATGTGTGTTTAACAGGATAACCAGGATCAGCCGCAGTGTGTCTTCTGTGGAAGTGATCTCCTCACGTCCGCTTGGGTGGTGGGGGACGCTTTCTATGGACATTGCTGCTATCCTTTGCCCGCAGTGGATGAGGGTAGAGAAATGTGGCTCATACCAGACGGGCTTTTTCTAAATTTCGTCAGTGATTTTTTTCATTGATATCCAGTGTGGTTCCTGGATATGGCCTGGCTTTGCTGACCTCGCGGGCTCAAGTAAGTTGGAGGGTTTGGTTCAAAGTCGCTTGAAAGAGATACGTTATTATTTTAACAATAAGGGTGAATTCATTGGGAGAACTTTCCCTTTAATGCGCATGATATGGCGCCTGCCTGACGGTGCTCGGCGCTTGACATTCAACACCTTGGCTGGCTTCTGTGTAGCCGCCACTCCTTTGAGACAGGTCGGATCCAATCGGGATGAGTGGCCCTACGAGCCTGTAACGCCCTCCTCGCCCTTCCTGGACCGGGTTGACGAGCCTGGGGAACCCAGTGCCGCCCGACAGGATGTTCCAGTTGGTAAGGTTGTGCCACTGTTGAGATCACCCTCCCCCACGGTTACATCGACCACTGATGACCTGGAGGGTGTGCAAGGCGAGGATGGGGGTGGAACGGGGTCATCTCCCTCCCTGATGATAGGTGAACTGGGCCTGTGGTC
>NC_135412.1:41497407-41502407 GCF_051991245.1 Festucalex cinctus | reverse complement strand
CCTGTCTCTTGCCTTTTCTCCTGGAGTTTTTGAAAAATTTTAAGTTAATTTTAAGACAATTTTTGAATCAATCATTTTATTGTTTTGTTTTAATCTTTATTTTATTTATTTTTGGTTTTATTTTTATTTTTTTTTGGACGTTCTATAAGTCCAAATAAAATGATTTAAAAACTAATTGTGATTTAATTAGTTTGTTTGGTTTGTTTTAATTTTTATTATATTTATTTTTGGACGTTTTATGAGTCCGAGGTCGTTTTATAAGACCTTATTATTGGTTTTTGATTTTATTTTTTATTTTGGACGTTTCATAAGTCCTTGTTATTTGTTTTTGATTTTATTTTTATTTTTGGACGTTTCATAAGTCCTTATTTGTTTTTGATTTTATTTTTATTTTAGGCCGTGGGGTGAACCCCAAAAAAGTGCCTAGAAAATGAGTTTCGCTCCACTGTCTGGGCACTACTTGTTCAATGCATTTTTTGATAGATAATACCCTTCTGAACTTTGGGTTAAAAGTTCACCCAATGTTTTCCTGCCCCAATTTTGTCACAAGCCAGAAATGCATATATAGGTAAATAACAAAAAACGAAAATCTTGTGCTGCAGTTTTTGGTTGTAAAACGTCTTACATTAAATTTGGCAACAGAAAATCATTCCCAGATGTTATAAATACATGTACCTAACATCAGAAACAAGTATTGGTGGTTTGGTGCAATCATGTGAATTTAGATCATTAAATAAATATATTAAATTTGTGCCAAAAAAACAAAAAACGCTTCAACTAGAAGTGAAACCAGCACACAGATGTTACATTTAGCTATGTTTATGTTTCATATATGAAAACAATTCACAACCTATTACGTAATGAAAGGTACACAAGAAGCAGCATACATCGGCCAAAAATACTACCATGCACCACAAACCTGGAACAAGGCAAAATGGACTAGATGGAAATAGATGCATTCAGAGCCCAGATTATTATAACATATAGAATATTTATTAAAGTATCAGATTGTGTCATCATAGCATGTCATTTATACCCCCCTACCCAAAAAATATTAATAAAAAAAATAATAATAAAATAAAAATCAAATGTGCATTCACAATAAAACCTTTGGAACTTCATTGGAACAGCTCTCTTTTTTTGTGGCAGACCAATTTAACAAAGGTCTGTGTTGTGGAAAAATGGAATACAGACATTTTTATTTTTGCTTGAAAAGTGTTAAAATGGAGAGTTAACATCTTGATAATGAAACAAACAAAATGGCAAATTTTACATAGATTTTACAGCCCTGCACTGTAAAGTGTCCTCGTATGCCCTGTCATTTTCCAACCTGATGTTGTACCAGCCATGTGTTAGTGTCACTTTCTTGGCTTACGTCAGTAGACTCAGTAGTTGATGTATCTGATGAGTGAGGTACCCTGTCTAAAAGTTTGTCAGTTGTTGATAATGTCTCTACAAAAACCATTTCAGAGTTGTTGCTGGAAAGGGGTGTGAAAAACCAGCTGGGGGAAATCACACCTCAATCTTCGTTTCAGTATATCCTGCCTGAAATAGAAAATTGAAGGGAAAGATGAGCACAAGATACACATATTCACATCAGACTAGGGCTGCTCTATTATGGAAAAAAATAATCATCACAATTATTTTGGTAATAATTGAAATCAAGAATATTCTAAACAATTATATTTTGTTCAAATCAAGAAAATATTTAAACATTTGAAAATAAGACAATTACAATCATATGAAACTATAATTATGTAAGTTGCTTTTGGATCCAACAAAATTTATAATATATTATTATTATTATTATGTTAGCAAAAATTTGAAGTTGGGGTGCAGTGTGTGTGCAGTAAGCTAGTTTTGACATGGGTGTGTGGTAAAATAACTCGTGTGGGCGTGCCACAACTCAAAATTAGTATTATTAGTGCTGCAGCTATCGAATATTTTGGTATTTGGATATCCTACTGAAAATTCTAGTGAATAATCGTATATTTGGATAGAAATACAAATATACCTATAGGCCTATATACTTTCTTGGTCAAAGAACAATTATAAATACAGAAGACAAAAAAACACATTTGCATGTAATAATTAACAACCAACTGTTTTTCATTTTTAGAGAATCAATTTTATTTATTTATTTATTTTTAACTTAAATTGAGCTTGTCAGCAAACTATTTTTCTATGAAACAGTGAGATTTTAGACAAATCTCTCCCCATAGATTTCAGACAATGTGTTTCAATGTGAAGATTTATACGTTACCTGTAGTCTGAAGCATCAAGATCCCCGTGTTTATTAACACTATTCACAAACCCCTTAGCTTGTCCATTCTCATCACATCTTTGTCAACTATAATCCTTTGATTACTTGTTCACAAAAAGAATTTGTAGCTCTCAGCATTGGGTTGTCTAAAACACACACACACTCACTTAATATGTGCAGAGTCATGCTTTCTAATTAATGCTGTATCGAAATGTAAACAGAATACAAGTGACATATTGCTGACCAATGCTTTACATTTGAAATGTGTACTTTTAGCAAAGTGACAATGAAATGTGCAATGTAACAACTCACATTTGTTCGTCCCTGGTTGCTGTTGACTTTAAGAACCTTGTGTAATCTCTGAAACAAAACTGCACCTCCATTGTGACACAGTCTTTTGTCTTGAATATGCAGAAGAATGGAACAGTCTTTCTTCATCTCAGCTGCCTGCAGCAACCAACCCGCCTTTAGACAAAAAAGAATTACATTATAAGTGTTATTGTCACATCACCTCTTTACAGTATATGCACATCACAGATTTAAGTAAAGTAAAGTGTTTGTTGAGGTTGATGAGAGAGAGTTTGGGGAAAAGGGAGCGTGGAGCTGTGACTCTATTATGACTCTGATGGGCACAGGTAACTCGAGTTTGGTAACAACTGTTGGATTCACTCGATAAATCATTCAGCAGCTCGCCTTTTTAATAAACTATAGCCTTAAAACTTAACCTAGCAAAAAATTATTTTCAGCCCTATACTAAATATCGGTCACATTAATAACAGAAATGGGCACGCGTGTGTGTAAGCACATACCTGCTGACAATGTTTCTGCTTTGGCGAGATGATCCCTCTTCCGTGTTCCTTCTGATCCCAGACGAATATACTTTGAAATTTATTTTTACAAATGATGCAGATGGCTGGAAGGACGGGGCCAGCTGAAGCGATGGGCAAACCTGAACGGGAACGAAGTTTTTTCACCACTTTCTTTCTAACTTTTTTTCTCCTTTCGCTCTCCGACGTTGTGGTCGCCATTTTTGTTTTGCCGTTGCTATGGTGAGGAGAAAGCAGCAGCTACCTGATTGGCTCATGTGACCTAAATCACACCACTACCGACCTAATGGCACTACGCCCACACCAGAGATCACTGCGCCTCATCGCAAAATAGTGCCGGGGTTTCACCACCGAAAACACAAAATTGGCGGGTTTTCACAGGGTGAACTCCACGGATTCTTACTTACTACTGATAAATCTATTTTATGAAGTAAAGATTATTTAGTGCCCCTGGTAGTGGAGCGAAACTGAACGAAAACGTGTGTGACCTGACGGCCTATTTTGGACGTTTCATAAGTCCTTGTTATTTGTTTTTGATTTTATTTTTATTTTGGACGTTTCATAAGTCCTAATTTGTTTTTGATTTTATTTTTATTTTGGACGTTTCATAAGTCCTTATTATTTGTTTTGATTTTATTTTGGACATTTTATAAGTCCGCATTAATATTAATTTTTCCCCTCTTCGAGGAGGACAACAGTAACGGACGTTTGGGAGAAGGTAAGTGCATTTGAATAACCTCTAACCAATGCTTCCATCTGTATTAATAAAGTCAAATACTCCAGCTTGATATGTAACAAATCCGTATGATTCTAACAAGGATTATTAAATTACTAGGTCAATAACAAATGCAAACAACTCAGAGAAGTGGAGCTGCCAATATAAGTGAGGTGTACATGCTAGCATTCCTGGGCTCTGTGTGTGTGGTTACTCACTCAGGATTGATAGGTGTATGAAAACGGATTGGCCTCATGATAAGAAGACAGTGAACAAACCTAGGTGAATCCACTTTGATATATCGGCTTATTTAATTCCCGTCTCCTCACGCTGACGCCTTAGAGCTGGTGAGGAAAAAGGGGAATTTCTAACCCTTTAGTTGGAGAGTCGATCAGGACATATTTCCCGATTTAAGTCCTGCGGGTAAGCGGAAGTTGACAATATATATATACACACATATATATATATATATATATATATATATATATATACACACATATATATATATATATATATACACACACATATATATATATATATATATATATATTGTAAGGGAAATCGGTCCAATTAATTATTAAATCAATAATTGTTAATTATTAAATTAATAATCAATTGGCTCATTAATTGAAGGAGACTCAAACTTAATATTCAAATTAAGTTGAGCTTGCCTGCGGAGCACCACATCTCTTTTTGATAATTTTATCAGGATAACAAATGAGAACCTCGTTGAATCAGTCATTAAAATGAAGGTTGTGCCCTTACTACAATTTTGTGAGTTCTTTGTTCAGCTTAGAGGTCACTATAAATTGTTGAAACACACACACAGTAAACCAGAGGTTGAGTTTTGTGCACGTTTATTCTCTAACCTAGGTGGGATAATCTACTTAGAATTTAAAGAAGCAAAACTAACTACTATGATAGGCAATGAAACGAGAACTAAAATAATAAAAATAATCAAAGGAGAAGAAAAGAAGAAAAAAGAAACGGTCTTAGCCAAGGTGATGGATTTCTTAAATTGAACCAACATGGGACCCACAATAACCTAGTTTGCACCAATTTGTACTAGGGCGAAGGCCTGCAAAGTTGCACTTACAGAGGGGGTTGGTCTCAGAAGCAGGACCCTGGATGGAGACTCGCCAAGCCCGTTTGAAGAAGGGATGAAGAAGGTTCAGTTCAGGAGAGGGAGAGACAG